>NC_081440.1:910540-919427 GCF_007210705.1 Tigriopus californicus | reverse complement strand
GGTTCCCCATTGACTGTTACTCATCAACCAAAGCCCCAATCCTGCTGAAACTTGCTTTGTATGTTCCTTCAACACATAGCAAATTGATCGTGCCAAAAAAACCAGTGACTGAACTGCAATCAGATTGAAAAAAAAAATACGCAGCTGACTGCCCAAGTGGAGGTTTCCATTTCTTTTGTCCTTGCTCGGAGGTACAAGTGTTGAAAAAAACTTGCCTCTGGATGCTTTTTTTAGATTGTCCAGTACAGTAAAAATCGGATATAAGAGCATCAGATATAAGAGCAGAATTGAAGGCGGCAAAATAATTCTTTTTATTTCCCCGCTCCACAATGAAGTTTTTGATTGAAAACTGGTTAAACCATTTTATAAAAGCAAGTTTTCAGCCGCTTTCTCATAAAAATAAACAGTCATACATAATTGCTTCTGCCAAGAGAACCACTTTTTCCATCAAGGAGAAGCAAAAGCTCCTTGCTGATTTTGACAAGCTGTCCAAGATATGCCTGACCAAAGCTGCCACAAAGTTAGGAGTCAAACGTGCCCGCTTTGGAAAGCTCTTGGTTTGTTTTCAAACTTCATAGCCAGTATGTAACTCTGTGACAAATTAACTACATATTTGGTGCATAAACATACAGCCAACACACTGCCCTCCTTGCATTTCGTTTCATTTTTCTTGATTTCTATGGTTGCATTTTATTTGGACCATAAAACTACACCAAAGTATTGCTTAAAAATATGTTTTCTATCATCAGAATTGCCTCTGGTGCCGCGGAACTGGAGCATTGGATATAAGAGCACATCAGATATAAGAGCAGAAATTCACGGCCCCAAAGCTGCTCTTATATCTGATTATCCGATTTTTAATGTACCATAAATTTTGCAAGGGATAAAAAAATGAAAGTTTGCCTGGTTATGCTCAAACTTGCAGATCAACAAGCAGTGCCATCAATTCAATGTTTTGACGAGCGGCATGTTTTCACATAATAAAGCCTCACTCTTTGCAACATAACCATCAAAGGTGAACTGTTGCATCCAAAAATTTGAAAACTGTTTTAGTGTTTTTCTGAACTTTTCTGCCAATTTCTTTAAATTTTACCGTTATTTTGATCACAGAAAAATGACATTTTGGGGCTTAAAACATCATTGTTAAATTTGCCCTCCATCTATAAGCTATCAAGGAACCTAAAAACGCTACTATTATCGACATTTCAAACAACCACAGTTTCGTTTTCCAATGTATCAGCATTGCTTTTTCTTTTTCGCCTTCATTGCGTAGTCACTGAGTGATCAGATTGCCACCAACCGGTCGTGAATGCCCCATCTGTTCACTCTTTAGTCCATGTAAGCCGCATTGTGTTTACACAAAGACCACCCCCCTGATCAATAGCACTTATGAGGTTGGGATTTAGGTTTGGACCCCTGAAGAAGCTCCGTGTCTTACAGCAAGTTCTGTAAAAGACTACCTGATGAGTAAGCCGGCTAAAACTTGCATCCTGCATATTGTGCAAATTTTGCAAAAAACTTGCACATCTGAGATTTATCTGCAAGCGTAACAACAATATTTGAATTTTTTCTGCAATTTTTGGGCAATTTCAGCGATTTCAGCAAAAACTGTCAATATTTGTAAATAATTTTCAAGAACTCTGGTCAATTTTAGGAAGAAAAGTGAACTAAACTTTTTTCATTTTTTTTTCAAATCTTTTTTTTACAAAAAGTAAATGTAGGTATGAACTAAATTCCACACATAGTACCAACTAGAGGGCTTGTCAGAGAAAAGACTTTGCTTTGAACACATTTTGGTAGTTGGGCAGGAGGATGTTGGGCAAATTGACATCTCTTGCGTTGCGCAGTTTCAACCAAAGTAGACAAACAAGCCGTCAACTAACTGGCTCCCTGAATTCGGAATTTGATTTTGAGAATCACGTAACTAAATGTGTTCAAAGCTGATCCCCATTGCACACACCAGGCAGCCGCGAGGAAACCAAAAAAATCTCAGAAATCTCGTGAGTGTTGTTTCTCTGACTAGCCCTCTAGTTGGTGCTTTTACTTTCCAAGCTTTCTGTCAAACTTGATTTTGACAATTCATTTGAAGATTCATCTAATAACAATAAAAAGAATTGCGGAGATTGGATGCTGAATGGGTGTCCTCTAGAGCCTGATTTCAAAAGATGAAGCTCCATTTTTGTCCTTGAATGTCATTGAACCCAGCTTCCTTAGTCTCTTTTAATTATTTGAAGCCTCCAGTGGGATGCCTCCTATGCCATGGAGAGGCGCGTTTTATACCTCTTGGAATTGGGTGCTTGGACGTTCACCAGCATGAAAATGTACTGAGCAGAGTGGTGAGCAGATGCACATTCTGGCTAACGTCCAAGAGTTAACTTGTAGCTAGGAGCGTTTACAAAACTCACCCCAGGCTTGTTCATCATCAGTGTTACTGAGGCTTGATTTCCCAGCATGAGAGAGAAAAAGAGAGGGTCTTATTCAAGCCAGCCTAGTCCTATCCTCGTCTAGTACGGGAAGAAGAAAGGAAAAAAACGCTGGCCTAAGAAACACCAGAAACAAGCACAGCCTAGTCAGGAGGGGCCCTAAATTGGTGCCAATGCGTTCCCACGATTAGGTAAAACATTAGTTTAAAAGATGAATACCTTGATCAGATATCTAGGTACTATTTAGGAGGAAAAATAAAACTACTTTTATCAGACAACTTTTGGCAGCAGTACAAGCATCAAGTCGATTGAAGCATCAAGAGCTACACGTATCTCTGCCTAGAACTAGGACCAGAGTTCACGGGTCTGCTCTAGGAAAGCGCTACTTTATGTGCTCGAGACTCCTCTGCCTGGGTGTCCACCGAAACGGACTAACTTGCTCTAGAGCTCTGCAGCTCTAACTCAACCTAGGCACCACTCAAACCTATGCCCTAGGCTTGGGAAGAGATCTTGTTGAGTCAAACAACATCATCCACATGTCTCTCTCTCTCTCTCTTAAACTCGCTCACTCACTCATTCACTCCGGACACATTCGAACTCACTGACCGTGCCCAGAAGGCTTAACCTTTGAATCTTTCTTAGTGTGCCCCTGGCAACCGTGGCCCGTGAATATGAAGCCATCGTTTATTCACCCGTAAGTATCCGTTCATATCCGAGTGCCCATTCCCCACTACTTGGGTAACTAGTTGCCCTATCCATGGAGTACGTGCCATGGCAAAACCCTCACCGATCCCGTCAACTGGCCGTGATTTGATTCCATATCTCCGCCTGACCCTGATCGGACCCGCAATTCCTCTGCCTGCCTCTGTACTTAGGTGTCGGTTCTTACGAGTATGTACGTTGTTCTGTTTGGAACGTATTGTATTATGAAGCAATGAGTTAGTTTGCCGCGTTGGTTAGACGTTTTTAGAGGAGAAGACGAGCTACGTCATAGAGGACTTGGCCCATGGCCTCCACGTGCATGTACAGCCTGCATGTACTACAAAGAGGAACTGTCGCTCTCCCTCTGGCTAGTAGCTCTCTGCTGGCTTCTTCCACGTCTCCCTCCTCTCTTTGTTGTGTTTGTGAGTCTGAGCGGTCTGAGCGGTCTGATGAGCCCGTCCGTCCGTCCATTCACCCGTCCCTTCACCCGTCCCTGTCCGCGACGTATCTACCCGGCGTCAATGTATTGGCAGTACAAGAGACAAACGAATCACCAAAGACAGACCAGACTCCACCAGACAGATAGACCCACCCACCCAGGAAACAGCCGACCCAGCAACTGAGCAGCAGGCTGTCTACAATTTACGTTACCTTTGGGCCGGATATGCTCGATAGAGTTTCTGTTGGCTGTATCTTTATCGCGGGTTGATTAATCACTCCCCGCCATTCTAATCAGGTGGATTTCTTGCCACTCTGTCGTCTTGAGAGCTGGAGAGCCGGAGAGCCGGTGCATCGTGCGGTCCACTCCCCCCACCCCAATCCGAGGCGTCCTTCTCAGAGCCAGCCGACGGAGGTTAAAGCCGCCCAGGATATTGACTCGAGCTAGCGAGAATTACAACCTACCTGTTGTTGGTGTTGTTGAAGTTGATGTCACTGTAGAGGCCGCCGAGTGTTTGAGTGAGTGAGTGAGTGAGTGATTGAATGTTCTTGAGTGCATTGACTTAATCCTGAGAGTTCACTATTCTTCTGACTCATATTGTTCGGGTTGGGAAGAAGGTGAGTTGACTCACGCCATGAAGAAGATTAAATCCCTTTCGCGCCATCCCAAGATACCTTTGCCCTCTACCTATTTCTCGTCCTCCTCCTTACACTCCTTACACTCCCTCGTCCTCTTTCTCCTCATCTTACCTTTTCAATTGTCCGGGTTAGACACAACGGCGAGCGGCCATGCATTTATTATATGCTGTTGAAAGTTGCCAAAAGATCCAAGCTCACAGGTAGAGAAACGGCCATAACCCACCTCCACGCGTCTGGGAGCAACAATGCTAACCTTTGGGGTCTTCGCTTTCTTTCAGAGTGACGGGCATCATGTCATCCCGAGGTTCTCCGGCCCCTGGTGGCTCATCCTCGCCCCGTGGGCGGGGCTCACCCACTGCCAATGTGTTTGAACGCGCACGATTGACCCACAATCTGCCCAATGACACGGAGGAGGTGCTTGGCGTGTGGGTCTCTGACTGTCCCGGTCGTCGCTCTTTGCCAATGGCCATCCAAGACAACTTGCGAATGCTTTTGGTAATGGGGGACGAGTGTCTAGCTTGTCACACGGAAGACCTCAAGGACGCTCAGTGCGCTCTCGCCGATCCGGATATGGAGCTTCGGCTCAAATCTGAACATGATCGATTCCATAGCAGTTTAAAAGCCATGAGTCAGGACGAGATTGCGTCCGCGCTCTTGGTGGACTCGTCCAAGTTGGCTTTAAATCAAGTGCCGTGCACCTCGTGTCGGAAACGGGTCAATGATATCTTGGCCTTAGTGATTACCAGCCATCCGGTAGCCCTTCATCCGCTCGTGTTCAGTAAACAAGGTGCAAATTCAGAGCGCCAGTCAGACTTTGTGAGTGTGGACGCTCATCATGTGGCTCTACCGGAGGCCTTGGCCAATTTATTCACACGACGCTTCTATTTCTTGTGGCAAAGGTTTGAAGAGGTACATTTAGCCACACGGAGCATCCGATGTCACCTGCACACCCGGCCCATGAAACCACAACCATTTTGTTCCTCATGGTTAGATGCTTGGCGAGCCATGGCACCGGATTGTCAAGCGAAAATGTGCTCCATTCCCTTTTCCGAGGTTGAATTGAGACTAGACGAGTTCTTGAACCGTCACAATTTCTGCTCGGAATGCAAGGCCACGGTGAAACTAGCATGTGCACTTCTCCTCGAGAAGAAAAAGACACCTGTATCGATCAGTGACACGTCGGTGGCTAATACCGACGATATCGTGGACGAAAAGAAGGACTACTGTCCGGAAACTTACGCCAACTTGATCGTGGGGCGACCAACCTGGCTCACAGCTTCGACCGAAGACACCCCTGAAGATGATGACGCCCTCTACGTGCGCGTTGATCTCAACCCGGATGAAATCGGACGAATGCTCGAAACGGCTCACTTGGACATGTACGGCCACAAAGTGGAGCGGCATGCCAAGACCATCGCTGTCGGTCAGCGAGAAGTGTTATCTTGTATTGGAACGATCCTGTACCAGCGGTTCTACGACGCCTCGAAATTGGTGCAAGACTACTTCAATAATTTCGAGGCTTTGTACGTGTTGTCACTGAAGCTACTGAAAGAGTCCCTAGAACAGCATTTTGAAAGTAAGTTTGGACTCAAGGAGGCTACTCTCCTGAATGAACTCAACGCTGAGGAGGAACGCAACAAAGCCCGAGCGGTGAAGAAACGTGAGAAGAAGCAAAGGCAACGTGAACGCCAACGTCAAGTCCAGCAAGCAAAAGACGAAAGAGACCACGATGAGGAGGATGGTCAGGAAGAAGACAAGAAGAGCGACATCACCTCGATTGCCACCACTACCACTACCACCACCACCACCACCACCACCACCACCATCGACGACGGATTAGCTAGTCCTGACAGCTGTGCGTCCATTCAAGAGCAGTTGGACGAAGATCCTGAGGAAGTTCAAACTCCGGAACAAACACAGTCGCAAGCAGTGACACCCGCAGTGCCTCCGGTGGCCACTCCAACGCCTTCCAAGAAGGCTGCCAAGCATGCCAAAAAGAACCAGCACACCAAGAAAAGCAAGGCTCCACCTGAGACCAAACCAGAACCGCCGCCACCATCAGTTCCGGTGCCGGTTCCGGAATCCCAGAAGGCCGCCGAAGAGTGTGTACCGTGCAAGTTAGTCTTAAGAAGGGAGCAACCTCCTATTCCTGATCTCTTCAGTATCATTGACGTTTGGAACCAATCCAAAGAGGTGAACACCATGAAATACATGGATCCTAAAGATCCCCGATCCCGTGGTGAAACTCACAGCGACGAATCTGAAGTGGACGAAAACGAACCGGAACCAGATCCTGCGGGAGAACCTTACATTCCTGAGTCAGAGATACAGTCGTATCTGGACAATAAGAAACGTATTGATGAACAACGGTTAGCTATTCGCAAGAAGCTCACGATGAACTTCAACCGAAAATTTGGCCGTAATCTTATCATTGAAAATGGTGTGATTTCCACGAATCCGGCTGGGTCAAATGATCTGTGATCATTTGAGCATTAGCGGTTAACAGGACCATTTTGCCTTGTCAAAAAGGGACATTATTTTTTTGTAATAATTACATTCTGACCTAAAGTGACTGAATGTAAAGAGCATGAGTTTTATTTATAGGCGTTATTGGATAGGTACTTGGATGGGCGTCAACAACCTTTGTTTAAATTCGAGCGATATGTGTTCGAGAAGGTTCACAACCTACGTACAGCACAAAAATGAAACGTTTAGAGCCAGTTACCTGAGACGGAATCTAAACGTAAACAATGAGGAAAAATGAAGGCAATCGATTAGGAAAGGCTTTAGGGAGAAATGCGTCATCTGAAAATATTATCTCAGTGATAGACATTACTGATGGATGCAACAAGTGCCTTCATTGTGTATCTTTGCACGTACTTAAACTGCCACTAGGTAAATTACAGTCATGATTTCGAGACTTTTAAGCTTTTTGGATCCAACATTTTACAGATATCAACAGGTGCCAACAATAGTCTCAAGAGCATAATTGGAACATACCCAAGAGCATTTTAAGCGCCGTGTTTTTGTTAGCGATGCACGATACCAGGCTGAACCGGAAGAGAGGAATGGGGAGCATTTCGGGGTAACATTGTTTTAAATTGATTACAATTGGTTACATCCAGCTCTTCAAGTTAAAGCTATTTGTGTTAACTAGAGTGATGATGTAGTATATGATATGAGGTGGGCACCTAGCCAAATGGCAGTCCCAAGGGTTGTTTTTGAAACAAGCCAACCAGAGGATCCTCTCCCGATCCCAACTCATGGCCCTGGGTAAGGTCAACTGCCATAAATGCGGAGCAGGACATTTTGTCTTGGATAAGTGCCGTTCCGTCCCGCCTATCACATAGAGGTGCTCGCCACTCCTAACAAGAGTGCCGTTGCCGCGTGCGGGTGGATTGAACGGCTCATCCACGGGCAGCAGAACATCCTCCTGAGGAACGGTCCCATGAGAACTGTAGCCCTTGAGTTGGATCCATCGCATGGATCGTAGATGAAGCACGTACGCGTCCATAGTTGAAGTGGCATAATCCTCGAGGACTAATATCAGTTTGTTGCCCACGAGGAGTCCGCAAGGCTTACATGGAAATATGCGGAAGTTCTTGGGAACCAATCCACTTAAGGTATTAGGATGATCACCTGTCGTCATCAGCCGTGTCCATTGTTGGGTGAGTAAATCGAGTTTGAACAGATCGGTAAACAGTTTGCGACCGTTGTAGCCTCCGTAGACGTACATTTGACCTCGCCAAGTGAAGGCAAAGGTTTGTGATCTGGCTGAAGGCACGTCACCCTCACATCGCCAGTGAGTCCAGTTTAAAGACTCTAGGTCTAAGGCATGAACGTCATTGAAATACATGTACGGACCACCCAGACAAGTTTGTCCACCAAAAGTGATCACCATATTACTCTGGAGTTTTCTATTGCTCTTTTTGGGAACATATGTGGCAGAATGATAGCCTCGAGGGGATGGACCACCTCCATCTGATCCCAGAGTTGAACAGCTCCGGTGTTCAGGGCTGAAAAACCGCGTGTCGGAGTGGTCGTTTAAAGTATCAAAACCGCCGTGCATGAAGAACCTCTGAAAATATTACATGTGGTAAGAAAAGACAGCAATGTTAACGATCTAAGAGGTACCTGTTCTTCCTCGCAATAAGCATATGCAAATCCCCATCGAGGGAAGCGTTTGTCCGATTCGGAGGCATGATGAACCATTTGCCGATGATATCCAGCCTCAACCACTGATCCGTCTTGCAAATGTCTATACAATTGGAGTTTGGCAATTGAGAACTTCCCAGCCAGGTCTTCCTTGTGATTGCCTCCAATCACAAACACGTCATCTGATCCCGTAAGGGTGTTTCTGAACCCAAATGAACCATGACCGTATCGATTGGCCACCATAGTGCACTTTCGAACGGGGATCAGTTGCCATTGGATTTCATTTTCCATTAAATGGGGCGAGATATGGCTCATATCCCAATGAGGATACTCTATTACCGCGAATGAAGGGTCGAAAAGGGTTTGATGACAGATTTTCCGGCTTATTAAGGAATCAATTGATGGACTTGTTTTGGTTTGTCGCAAAGGCTCGCACTCCCTTCAAGCTGACTTTCCAAGCGTTTCCCTTCGATTTTTGGGTCCAGGAGGAGTGGAACATGATCCGCCGCGAAAGGTAGTAAGCAAAGTAG
>NC_081440.1:910385-910504 GCF_007210705.1 Tigriopus californicus | reverse complement strand
GACTTGTTTTGGTTTGTCGCAAAGGCTCGCACTCCCTTCAAGCTGACTTTCCAAGCGTTTCCCTTCGATTTTTGGGTCCAGGAGGAGTGGAACATGATCCGCCGCGAAGGGTAGTAAGC
>NC_081440.1:898825-910358 GCF_007210705.1 Tigriopus californicus | reverse complement strand
CCTTGCACTATCATGAGTATTTGCATTTTGATCAGGGAACAACATGTCATCGACACGGTTACCTTGTATTTTTTTTGCAACAAACCGAGTTTCATGGAAAAATGCAACCTGTGTGACTTTACAAAGCAAATTGTTGAAGGAAGTATAAAGTGGCTGTAATTAATATTTTCATTAAATTTGTCTACGGCATATCAACTAGATATATACCCACTCCATTTTTCGACCCCAAAGTTCATTATCAGGGCTACTCAAATACACGCATCTATCCCATCAGTAATTTGAGCAAGAACATTGACTTGAAACCTGTATAGATATAAGTTAGAGGTATATGTGCATCAAATTTCAAGTATTTCTGACAAGTAGTCTTGAAAATAACAAAACTGCTTGTTCGAACCATTTATTCTACCCCACATCATCTGGTTTGCTAAAACAATCAAATAAATTTTAAGTGCTGATTGAAAATAAATTGAAATATATTCGCCCATTGATTCTATCTAATGCATATTTTGGCAAGTGAAAATTGCTTGTCATAAATTATTGCTATCAAATCATTTGGCTATCTTTGAAATGGTCCAATCAATAATGAATGCTTAGAATACATAGTTCTTAATTTT
Organism: Tigriopus californicus; assembly: GCF_007210705.1. Lineage (NCBI taxonomy): Eukaryota > Metazoa > Arthropoda > Copepoda > Harpacticoida > Harpacticidae > Tigriopus > Tigriopus californicus. The sequence continues at coordinate 909,744 of NC_081440.1, read as the reverse complement.
TACCCAATTTGAAGCTTCATTGATACAGCAGAGAACGAGTTCTTTGTTTACAAAATGAAGCCGAGCTTACAATACTTTTTTTGGTTTGTTTTTTCACGGGCTTTTCTAACCGCTACAAGGAATAAAAACCCCAGTACTATTAAAGTGAAAGGTCATAGTTCGTCTAAGATGCTAACCTTAAAAGAAGGAAAATAGTTCTACTCCAAAGTGCTAAGAACGTATTGCCTATTAATTCATACTTTTGTATTGCTACATCCGTAATGCATTTTAGGCAAGGCATCAAAAGAGAAGATGTAATATGCTACCTTCATGAAACCCACAAAGGACTAAAGACATATATCTTTATATGAATTCTGACTGAACTGAATTCCTTGCAAGAGGCTCGAAAAATGGTTTTACATCATTCAAAATATGTTTAAGGGTGCCGCAAAAGTTGTTTATGCCATAACGAAAGACAGACCTTTTGTTCAAATGTGTGATTTGGGAGTTCAGTGAACAAGTTGGTAATTGAAGGTCAAAGATTTCGTCGAGTAGGGTACCAAACTCATGGTCCAACTTTTGTAACACAAGGCACTAACTGAGCTCGATTCTCATGTGAACATAGAAAAGGATGCGTACACTTTTTAGTGATTATTTTGTTCGTCAAGAGATATCAATCTTGATTATGGAATGTGCAAAACCATCTCAAGACATTTCAAGGATTATGAGAATTTAGATCAATTCTAAAAGAGATTAGTAATTCAAGTTCTAGTGGGCTTTGATTATTCAAAATATGTACAAAGATTTAAAGAAACCTACTTGATAGCCATTGATAAAGGTGGAATTCAAAGTGCTTATGTTAAATAAAATTGAATCACTAATCAACTTATTTTCTACCTTTTTTGAAATTCTCGACCATGTCAAAAGGGTTGATCTGGAATTTTGGTCAAAAACTTGTCCCCGTCTGACTTGAGGGATGTTATTGATCAACACCTACAAACTCTCCACAAATATTTGCGGGGAGCAAATTGAACCACGAAGGAGCCCTAGTTTGGACCAGATTCAACGTAGGTATTTCAAAGGTTAGCCACAGCTAAAGGATTCAAATTTATATGGAACCTTTTTACTAATTTGCAAATGTTTTTGAATAAGTTTTTCCTAAACCTCGGAATTTTAGGTTGTGTCCCTCCTTTCGGAGCACAATCAGGGGTAACTAAAGTGGAGCAAACTTTCTCGAAGACTAAAATCAACCTTTCTATTGCTCTGTTTATCAAAGATTCCTGTTTCTGCTTTGAAAACAGGTTCAACTCCCTTTCAGCAAGCAACGGTCAATGATCCTTTCTGAACTTGAACTGAACCACAGACGAACTTTTCTGACCGGCTCCGAGCACATTTCAAGCAAGATTATCCAACTGACTTAGCCATAGCAAATGGAACATTGAAGGGATCCGTATGAGATGAGACAAGAAAGTACTTCATTGTTTTGACTAGCCTGAATTATGGAGGACACAAAAGTGTATGAAACCTTTGCAATCACTACAATAGACCCTAAAACCTGGTTGAAGACAAAGCTCCTGGATACTTCTGAAAATGTAAAATAAAAGATAAATCCGTACCTCCTTTAAATGCTGCATAACCCCAATCTTCTCGGTTTGTCCCAATACAGGCGCTCTCCTATTCCCCCACTGTTTCTGCTTACCTCATCTGACGAAAGCTCAAAGCTTTTCCTCAATGCGCAACTAGAATCCCAATACTTTACACACAAAAAGAGCCAGCGTAAAAATCTCTCTAAAATATGTCTCTTCAACCTGAGAAATACCTGAAATAAAAGACCCAGCGTAACCAAATTTAGTCTTAAAACCTGCATGGCTTAGAATATTGATTCAGGGGTCCAAGCTAAGAGATAATTTCCATAGCTTTTGATTTCAAGGATTGTAGAAAAATGAAATTTCTTGAAACCTTTGGTCATTGACTCCAAATTTTGGAAAATGAAACTCACATTGTCAATTTATGTCTTTTTACATTCAAACATGCTTTTGTCTTTGATTGAGGGAAATAAATACTTTTTTGTGTGAAAAAAATCATATCGTGCTTGGAAAAATTGTCAGAGGTTATTTGGCCCTCAAGAAAATCTTTTTTTCCGAGCCCAAGTCATAAGTCTGTCGGACTTCGCCAAGGCGTTTGACTAGTTAGTTCATGGCCTTTTAGGTAACAGGCTCCGTGAGATTGGGATCCAACGCAAGGTTCTCAATTGGTTAAAAAGTTCATTTTGTGACAGGAAGCAATTAGTTAAGGTCGAGGGATCCCTTAGGGACATACATGATGTCAAGTAAGATGTTCCCCAGGGCACCATCTTAGGGCCCCTCCCTTATATAATAGTCATTGCCCCGCTTCAAAAGCTTAGTAATACTGACATGACAATCTCTCTTCTTATGCTGACGATACAAAGTTTTTTTCTGGTAGGAATGGCCAACATTCCACTAGCCTGGCAAAGGACCTAGAAATAATCTACTCTTGGCTTACTCAGAGTACTATGGCCCTGAACGGAATGAAATTCTGCTTAATGATCTTTGGGTCAACTCAATTGAATACTCCACTCGTAGATAATGGAGGCAAAGATATTGAGCAGGTCTCATCTTTGAAAGATTTAGTTTTAGTCCTCCAAGATAATGGAAAGTTCGATGAGCCTTGTCCAATTGAAGGTGGGTAAAGGCTTTCAAATGCGTGTTTGGATATATCTCACGTTTAAGTCCCGAAATAGTGTCACGATGCTAACTCTGTACAAGTCAATTATCCAGCCACATCTTGAACATCATTCATGAGCTTTCTTTTCTTTTTTGTGCGGACTTCCTTACCGCTACCGGGATTAGAATCCCATCAGTTCAAGACGAGAAGATTATTTATTTTACTTGACTTTTATTTATATATATTATTTGATCGACCAACGAATTGGAGTTGGCTGATCTGGCTAATCCTTGAATGTAAGGTTGATCCGGAATTTTAGTCAAAAACTTGTCCAAGTCTGACTTAAATCTGGCTACTGGATCAACCCCTACATAAACCCTACGAATATTAGAGGGAAGCAAATTCAACAATGAAGGAGCCCGAGGAAGAAGAGTTGGACTTCATTGTTCGAACTAGCCTGGATTCTTGAGGGCTTGAAGGTGCTCTCAAAACGCACATTAAGCCTCTACGGTCACTACAACTGACCCTAAATCCTGGGTTGGGACAAAGCTCATAGATGCTCTTGAAAACGTACAATATCAGATACCTTTCGTATCTTCTCTGAGTACTGTACAATCCCAACCTTTCTGACCTCTCCCAATACGAGAGCTCTCTCATATCTTCAATGTTCCTAGTAAAACATCTTTGGACCTGCTCGAGCTTTTGCAAACTTGCTGAACTAATTGGAGCCCAAATGGGAGAGGCATATTCAAGATGCGGCTGAACAATCGACTTGTACAGAGTTAGCATCGTGACACTATCTCTGGACTTAAACGTGCGATATATCCAACCACATGTTTGAAAAGCCTTACCATCTTTCAACTGGATATGCTCATCGAACTTTCCATTATCTTGGAGGACTACACCTAAATCCTTCATGGATGAGACCTGCTCAATGTCCTTACCGTCATCATCTAATAGTGGAGTGTCTAATGGCGTCGACCCAAAGGTCATTGAGCGGAATTTCATTCCATTCAAGGCCATGTTACTCGCAGCAACCCAGGAATAAATTTGGTCTAGGACCTTTGCAAGACAACTGGAATCCTGACCATTCCTACCAACTACCAATTTTGTATCATCAGCATAGGAAGAGATACTGACATTACCCGATCCAGGATTTAGAGTCAATTCTAGTGACCGTAGAGGCTTAATGTGCGTTTTGAGAGCACCTTCAAGCCCTCAAGAATCCAGGCTAGTTCGAACAATGAAGTCCAACTCTTCTTCCTCGGGCTCCTTCATTGTTGAATTTGCTTCCCTCTAATATTCGTAGGGAATACATGGGCATTGTTAATCTGGTAGCATCTTTCAAGTCAGTCTTGGACAAATTTTAGATAGCATTCCAGATCGATTCTACATTCAAGGACTAGCCCGGTCTGCCAAATTAAACTCGTTGGTAGACCGAATATCATATAAAGATTGAAAGGTAATAAATAGACGAATTATAACCTCTCATTCTAATATTACTGGGGATTGCATTCCCTGTAGCGGTTAGAAAAGCCTGTGAAAAACCAAAGGGTCGGAAAAATAACTTGTTTTGCCGTTGAGCGTAAATTCCAGATAGCTGTCAAAACTAGTTTTCCTTACAAGAGCAACTCTTCACGTTCACTTGTTTTCAGACAACTACTCGTACTCAAATCTCTAGGTTTGTTGCTCATCGGCAAAACAAGCTATTTTTCCGAGCTTTAATAATGATGATAATAATAAAAATAAGAAATGTCTTTCACGAAAAAAATTTTTTGACATCGGGGTATTATTTTGTTCTTCAGGTAATGCACGACGACTTAATTGACTGGCATGGTCCGATTAAAAAAAAAAAGAACAATTTCTCTTTTCTAAGGTAAAGTCCCTCCAAATCCTTTAGTTTTGAGGCAAATATCCGCCAAATTGTATCTTTTCGGAAGTCAAAATTCTGACAAATCCTTTCGTTTTCGAAGCAATTCCGCCAAGCCTCCAAGCATTGCCTATTTTTCCCTCTTAGGTGTTCAAGAATTTTTCCCGCCATAGACTTCGAAAAACCGCCGCATCCGACACCTGTGCAGAGAACGATCACAAGGAAAGCTTGCGAGAGTGACACTTCCAAGAAGCTTTTATGCCCCTCGGCCTAAACCAGTCAGCAACAACGGCCATGAAATGGTTCATTTTTCGATGGCTAGGTTTAAAATATTGCCAGTAAAACATTGGTGTTCACCCAGTGGTCAGGCGTTTTTAAGTTTCCTAGAGAAAGGTCAACACAAAACTCAAACAAGCAACCTCTCTTATGGTAGATAAATGTCTCCTCCGCTATTGAAATGAAGCCTGGAACAAGACCATGGAACCGGGCTCAACTTATTTGGTGCTGTTGCGTGGAACTAGACAGTTTGATCAATATCTGCTATGGATCACCTACCGATGACGTTTCAAGACGGTTTCAGGTTTAGATCCAATGGTGATTTTTGTTTCCAAAACCTTGTTGTAAAGTTTCATCATGGATGAAAAAACGGTGGACAGAATATTTGCTGGTTGTCTAGAGGACTTACCTCCGGTGAGTTCCAAGATTGTGCGCATCTTCACGAGTTCTACGTTTACAGACATGTTGATGGAACGTAACACTCTCATGGAATACGTGTACCCCAAAATCAAGGAGTATTGCAGAGAAAAACATGGGTTGGAATTCCAGGTAAGGGAGACATAGTATTTTCTCACGTTTTGTGCATTAGAACACCAACAGCTACGTTATATTCATGAGTTTCAAGGCTAGATCTCTTTAGTAGATACTAGACATTGGCACATGTTCAGTAATTGCTCACATTGAAGGGCCCGCATTTGTCAATAACAATTATTCACTCTCGAGACATTGCTTCACCGTAGATGAGCCTGCCATCAGAATTATTGATGACATGTCCTGATAGTCATTAGAAGTCATTTGTAAGAGCCACGAACGGGTTTGATAACCGACATATTTTCCTCTTGCAGGTGGTGGACATGAGATGGGGCGTGAGAGATGAGATGACAAATGAACACATGACCACCGAGCTCTGCATGACTGAACTTACCAATTGTCAGCGATTGTCCATGGGACCGAATTTTATTTACTTTGGAGGACAAAAATACGGATATCGACCCATACCCACTTACATCATAAGCAGCGAGCTCGCCATGTTAAGAGAGGTCCTCGTGACCATGGGAAATGATGTCAGCCTTTTGGACAAATGGTATCGCACAGACTACAATTCTGTTCCCCCAGAGTCAATTCTTCAACCCATTGATACATATTTGGTACATTTCTTGAACAAACGGGTTCCAAAATTGCAAGCCAGAGATTCGGGGATCTGGTGGGGAACCCTGTACAAGATGCAGCTCATGCTCCGGAAAGCTTCTCACACACTCTATGTGAACGGCAAGATGACTCATGAGCAATGCCATAATTACCACATGGCCGTCACTGAGAGAGAGGTTATCAATGGATGCCTCAGCGTGTCCAGCGTCAAGGATCATATCATTATCTACACAAGAATCATAAACAATATCAATCTTCAGAATCTAAAGCGGGCGTCTGCTTTCATCGACATCAATGACAGGAAAGTTGATCAAGAGGCAGTAAAACTTTTAGCTCACTATAGGGATGAACTCTTGCCCCAGAAAATGAAGGAGAATAATGGAATCTATAAACGGTACAACGTGGAATGGATTGGGCGAGAAGGATTAGCCACCGAGACCCACGAAGAATACCTGAACGACTTCATCAACAACTTTTACAAGAATGTAATCAAGCTAGTAGACCGAGCCATGCGCAAGGAGGACACTTCAGCCCAGGGGAAAATCATCACTGAGATCCTCCAACATCTTCATGCCTGCAAGAACTCTGTAAAGGTCTTCTATGGCCGAGTGGAAGAATTGGAACATCTCAAGACCTACATTACCGGCGTGTCGAAACAACCCTTTGTACTTCACGGAGCTGGCGGTTCAGGCAAAACTGCCATGTTGTCCATGACCGCGTGTAAGAGTGTCAACGAATGGTTGAGCCCGGCCAAACCACTCTTGATTGTCAGATATTTGGGGACCACGCCAGATTCAAGCTCCCTGGCCCCGTTATTAACATCCATATGTCAGCAGTTGTCTTATACATTCATGCTTCCCTTTGAGGATATTCCCGATGACCTAGTTCCATTAACAGCACACATGAAAGAGCTCCTTAATCAGGCTACCGAGGAGCAACCTTTGTTGATTTGTTTGGATTCCGTCGATCAACTCATTGGGTCGCAAGATGGAAACAAGATGTCTTGGCTCCCAACAAAGCTACCCAAACATTGCAAGATTATTGTCTCTGTCACTCGAGAAGAAAACAACCCACTTCTTTGTCAAGACTATGAGCTTCTAACTAAAATGATAGAGGAGAAGCAGAACTTTTTGGAAGTCAGGGCATTGGGCGAGGATCTAGCTTGGAAGGTGATCAAGTTGTGGATGGAGGCTGCAGGCAGGGATTTGAACAACTACCAATGGCGAGTAGTGGCGAACGCTGTGGCTAAATGCTCCTTGCCAATCTTTTGCAAGCTCGTTTTTGCTGAGATATGTCGGTGGAAGAGTTACTCTAAGCCTCAGGACACGTATCTGGCACACAGCGTTATGGACAGTATTTTCTTACTCTTTGAGAAAGTCGAAACAAAGCATGGATGGTTTCTAGTATCACATGCATTGGCTTATGTCACAGCCGCCAAAAGTGGCGTGTCCGAAACAGAGTTGGAAGATCTGATCTCTTTGGACGACAAAGTTTTGGACGACATCTATCAATACCATTTACCGCCTGTGCGGAGAATTCCGCCCCTGCTTTGGACCCGGGTCCGGAGCGACTTGCCAGGTTATCTTTCAGACAGCGAGGCTGACGGCGTGAGTGTCATCAATTGGTACCACAGGCAATTCAAAGATGCTGCTAAAATCCGATACTTTACCACTGACGTGGAGACTATCTACTTCCATTCCATGATGTCAGACTTCTTTCTTGGCAAATGGGGTGGTGGTACTCCCAAACCGTTCAAGTTTACGGAGATTCAGAAGCATAGGTTTGGCCTCAAGAGTAAGGACAGCGAGGCAGATCGACAAATCCCTGCCATGCCTCTGGTGTTTTACACCAAGGACGGGAAGATCTCGAGATACAACTTGAGAAAATTTGGAGAGCTCCCTTACCATTTGGTGAGATGCCGACAATTCGAGGACTTGTACTCCAATGTCTTGTTCAACTACCAATGGCTGTACGCCAAGATGTCAGCCTGTCCACTGCAAGCCGTTCTTAGTGATTTTGAGGATGCCTGCAGTCACGTTGACGACAAGGATGCTAAACGAGAAATAATGCTTGTGGCCGACTCGTTACGTTTAGGTGGCGCCATTCTAGGCCAATATCCGGATATGTTAGCGCCGCAACTCGTCGGGCGACTACTCTCCGAAATGAAATCAAACAAAAATATCAGCAACCTCTTACGGCAGTGTGACGAAGAGGGATTGCTCCAAAATGCCTTGGTCCCAACATACCATTGCATGCATACTCCAGGCGGACCTTTGAAGTATTCTCTCGAAGGCCACCAATTTGCAGTATTTGGGTTCAAATTGACGTCTGACTTTCGTTACATTGTCAGTGTTTCCAATAAATTCATCACTTGGGATGTTTCAACAAGTGACTTGGCCAGACAAGTCCATCCGGGAGTTGAAGGGCTGATGATGGATCTTGAGATCAGCCCTGATAATCGGTTTGTTGCCGCTTACACCAACAATAACCAGACGATTTTGCTGAACAACCTCATTTCCGAGTTCATCATCATCGATAACCCGTTGTCCAAGGAGAAAAATGATGCTGTCCAAGGCCTTTGTCTTTTGGATACCAATGTCATTGTGTACGGGCAATTTGGTTGGGTGATTTTTGATATGACGGGAAAGGAGCTGCAAAATAAGCAAATCTTTCGCGACTCTCCCATTCTGAAGATGATAATGGTTTCCTTGGAGAATTTCTCGATCCTGTATTGGTCCGGCGAAGAGGGAAATCTGGAGATGATTGTCGAAACCTATAAAGCCGGGAAATTGGGAGCTCCAATGACTTTTTACTCCGGCATTGCCTTGAACCAAGAGCAAAGCAAAATATGGCTTTGCGATGACGAGGACTGTCTCGTGCTCTCCGAATTCACTTGGAAGAACAATGGCTGGAGCAAGGGTAGAGAGTTCCCGGGGAACAAGCATCCTTTGCTCATGATTGAGCTCTCCATGGACGAGATTTTTGTCATAGGGACTTTCATGACCGGATTTCATCTGTGGCGAACCAAAGACGAGAACGAGTTCACAATTCTGAAACTGCCATCTGGGATCCGGAATATCTCCACCAAAATGAACAAGTCAAACTCTTGTGTGCTATCGTCTGGTCATGTCTACGCTGTGGCTGGGATAAGAAAGGAATTGTACATTTGGAGTATGCACAATGGTCAGCTGGTCAAGTGCTTGGATGCTCATTTTGCTCGGATCATCGATATTCAACCTTTAACCATTGGCTCTTGGAACTCTGTCATCACATCGTCCATTGATCGCACCGTCAAGGTGTGGAACATGAACTATATCTTCGAACAGGTTCACCACATTGACAGGCACGAGCTCCAAATCGACTCGGTAAGCCTTTGCACACGGTTAGGCATTGCAGTTACTGTCACTCGAAACTGCATCGGGATTTGGGACCTTCTCACAGGTAAACTACGATCCAAATTAGCGGACTCTGCTCTTGGTGCCATTGTCACACAGGCCTTGGTAACGGCAAATGGCGACTTCATCATTGCCGCCGAATCAGGATTTGTCTTATTCTGGAATGTCGAGAAGAAAGTGGTAACCTTTAAGGAGGAGCAAAAAGATATCCTTCAAGTCATGTTCTACGAGGATGAGCTTAAGTGCATGGTTGTATCAAAAGTTGGAGTCGTTCCAGATTTGAAGGCCAGGGCTGTATCTAGGACCTTCCCTGAGGGCGAAAAGAACTTTGAGTTTGATTTCCCCTATAAGCAGTACAAGAGCATTATCCTCACATCAGACGCCCAGTTTTTCATCGCCTACGGTTTTGAGAAGACCAAAGAGATGCTTTTTGTATACCACGCCGAAACTGGCGATTTCCTGCACAAGATCTTGGTCAAGTATCCCAATTTTAAAGAAGTCGCCATGATTGTGGCGCTACCAGATAAACCTGGTCACGTGGCTTTGGTCGATTTGGATAAAGGCAACATCATGGACGTGAAGAACAAAAAATACGTCCGATCCATCCCTCAATGGGGAGGGCGATGCTCCAAAGATGGTCGTTACGGCCTTTACGCGCCCTCTCGGGGTGGACTGGACATGCTTGATTTACGCCATGGAACGGTTGTTAAGACCCTCATCCCCAAGATCGCCGAGGGCATATTCAACGTTATTTGCAAGTTTAACGAGACCAATGAGTACATCCTCTACTATCACAGTGGAAGAAAGACATTGCGGATCTTTCGCGTGGCTGATGGCGTGATGATCGCCAATTATCGGGTGCCATCTGACCTGAGTTCCCTGGAGAGCACCACAGATGGTAACAGTGTGGTTCTGGGGATGGTGGATGGTAATCTGACTGTGCTCACCATTGCCGATCCTAAGAAAGCCCACATAAAAGATTATTTAAAACAACTCCCTTCACGGAATCAAGACAAAGAAGAGACCAAGGATATTGGAAGAAAGACACCTCAACAAGGCAGAACCCCAGCCGTCAAACGAAAAGAAGTCGGAACAAGTGAGGAGTAAAAAACCTTTTTAGCTTTAGGACCCACAAGTCATCATGTAATGGTATGTCTATATACTGTAGGCAAATGCTCGTCATTACGTACACTTCATTAGTCAATAGCACATAAACTTTGTTCCACATGGAACAGAAAATATTATGTATGGAAAGGGACAACATGAGATGCACTCTAAGAGAGAAATAAAGTTACGACGATTGCTTGAATCTTGAATACAAACACTAATTAAAGTTCATGTAAACGCAAAACAATATGTATAGAAATGTATGATATAAAGATTGAAGTTAATAAATAGACGAATTATAACCTTTCATTTTAATAGTACTGGGGATTACATTTCCTGCAGCGGTTAGAAAAGCCCGTGAAAAACCAACCCCCCCCCAAAAAAAAAAAACGTATATCTTTTTTTTTTGAGGATATGAGTACTTGCATCCCCAAAGAACATGGAAATGTGCATAAACG
>NC_081440.1:845579-898789 GCF_007210705.1 Tigriopus californicus | reverse complement strand
AATTGTCNTATCTTTTTTTTTTGAGGATATGAGTACTTGCATCCCCAAAGAACATGGAAACGTACCAAAACGTAATGAATTAACTTGTTTCACGTACATTTTTGTTCGACATTTACTAGTGAGAAGATTTAGAACGACGCGAAGAGCGGCTTGCGAAAAGCCGATCATTAGCGAAAGTCCTTGTACCCCAACAACGTCAACCACAACAATGGTTCTCTATTCCATTCCATCATTGCGTCCTAAGCCAAACGTTCAATGATTCTCCATATTCTGAGGTCGATAGTGGGTAAAGACACTTAGCCAAACCTCAACACACAGAGCATTTAAAACGATAGACGACCTCGTATCTTTGGTGATCCTGCTTACTTTCCAGCATGCGTCAAATGCGTGGTTGGAATGATGTTGGAACCCTTTGGAACCGAGTTTCAGGGTAGGTACGTAGTACGTACGTACCTGCATAAAACTACTCATGGTGTGCCCTCTCCATGAGAAATACAAACATGATGAAGGCCAAAAACTTTTGTCGTAATTCAAGGCCATTTCGTCCGGGTTCATATCAAACAACTTCCTTCGGCATACAACAAAAAATTGCCTTGAGCATTAGAGTGCTTTGAACGGTCATGCAATATGAACCGTGTTTCAGTCGGCAACGTCGAGTAAAATTGCACAAGAAAAACTTTTGTTCCGTATCCGGCCCACGAGCTAAGCATTTCTACGTACCTACTCCTTTACTGTCGTGTACGTAAATAGAACGGCATTCCCGTTTCTGAATATTGGTTTAACTTATACTGGCAAGTTTTCAAAGCATGAAATGATAAAAAAAAAAAACATTACTCAAGGGAAATGTTCTTATGCCCCGTAGCCCCTAAAATCAATTTTGCGTTGCGATAAAACCATTTGAGGGCGTGTTTACTGGTTCACTAATGCACCAATGACGTAATTCAGACCAATGGCTTGCAATTTTCGAGCTGCGGGAAATGAATTGTCGCCTGATTCTGCTTCAGTTTTGAAGTACCTACCGAACGTTACTAGTAGAAAATGAGAAACATCTTTCAATAATGTATTGGCAGATACAACTGATCAATTTTGACCTATCCAAGTGAAAGTATACTAGATGTTGCCTCAAGACGGTACATCATGAACTTGCAGGGAAGAGATTTTTAGTCTCACTGTAAAATATGCAATAAAATGAGAACAACACTTATCGCAAGGTAGTTCAGGGAATTTCTTACTGACAGGGCAGTAAGGAACTAGTTAAGGAAGCCTTAACGCTGCTTATTAAGTTTTAATTAAACGCTTCACAAAGCAGTAAAGTTAGCTTCACCTGGATCCGTTCTCTTTATTGCATTTTGGGTCAGTTTTTGCTTCAACTGCTTCCGATGCATTACACCAAACGGCATTGTAGACTGCCGAAGCCAAGCTGGTCATAATTTTTTAGCTCTTCTCAATGCACTAGTCTCGTAATTCGACCTCTCTGGCTTATTAAATGCAACTTTTGTTCAACTGGTCTTGCCCTATTCATATCGTTGGTCCTTTATCAAACTTAAAACAATAACGTCAACGCGATCCTGCCCCCAAGAAGGATCCATTGTTTGTAACGACCACGAAAATCTGTTCCCCGAGTAATTAACTATCACACACGATTTCGTGTTGGTTCAGCCACAGTGTGGCAGATCGGGTCGGTGAGCAATCCCACGCGCCATTGAACTTGGCCTTCCAAGACCATCAGAGGTGACTCAATCGTCGCTTCATGTAGGGCAACTCTACTCGTCCCCATTAAAAATCGGTTCAACGTCAAGACAGGGATTTATGGAACACAAAATTGACCTTGGACGGAGGAATTTGAAACCTACGAATGCCGTTGGCCTTCGAGGTCGGGCTCTGGTCTGGCCTTAATTGAAAACTCGATGTCTTTAACACTGTGTGAACAACATAGCTTCAAAAAAAACCTACACGCAATAATGGCCTTGACGCATGGTACAAGGACCAAACGAGGGACCCGAGCATGGGACGAGAATGAGACCTGACAGTAAAAAAGAGCGCAGATACATGAACTAATGGGTTAGTCTATGATTTATTTGGTCCTGAATTATTCAGAAGGAAAGCCAGCCCAACAACTGACAAAGCCAACAAATCAGGAGGCAACAACAATCTCTCCACTCTCCATGGTGTCTGGCAGAGACAAGATATGTGCATAGACCACCATTTTATAAGGATTGCAATTCAGAATCTTCTTGAAGTGCTTTAAATATTTCAATATACCCATGTTAGAAAAGGAAGGACATGCGGTGTAATCTTTTGTTTGAGTATCGAACCTTCGAGTCCAACGCCTATAAAGGTATTATTTGTCGATAAAAGCCGCTTAGGGGGCGAGTGTGTCGCGCAGATGAAAGGCAGGTTGCAGACCTGGCCTCGCAACAATGTGAACCAACCCCGCCTTGATCCAACGCAGGGACTTTCAAGTCACACTTGCTTGATCTCGTGCCTTCAATTAATTGATATCCGCCTTGGACCCTCTTAAAATCAATGGATTTGTGTTGGCACATCCGGGAGGGGTAACCAGACCAAGGTGCCAAACCTGGCGCAAAGTCTGACTAATGGGACCAAGTGGTCCAGCTCTGCTTGACTTGAACCACAGCGCTAAAGAGTAAGGTTGGTTGGTACACCATTGACGTCGAATAAGTTCCTCATTGCAGCTGCTCAGAGGTGGAGTTTCTGTCGGTCCCCTTTTGGAGTTGAAGAATAGTATCTAGTAAGTGTACGGTCTACCACAATCTCGCACCTTGGACCACCTTTTCCAGAAACTCAAAGTCGTGTATAGTACCTGGAAGAAAGAAACGTAAGTGCCGAGATCTTATGGAAATATTTCCTCTGAATATCGTTAGGTCATGTAATAATTAGCTTATGGAAACTTTACGCATATGACGTTTGACCAAGATACCATATGTTTAAGAATACAATCCGAGCAAATACAGCGGTGAGTTCGTATGAACCTTAACAGGACTAGAATAAAAGGAAAAGAAACCAACCCTAGGATGGGTCAAGGACATCCTTGATTTCTAGGGAGGGGCGACTAAAGGACGTGCGGGGTTGTATAACTTCATTAGCTTTAGCCTACTATTATCCGAGTTACTTGTCATTTATTGCAGTTTCGGTCCAAGAGGGAAGCGAAGAACCCTCCCCGAAGTTCTGGGAACCAGTGAAAGTGTGCCAAAGCTGTAAAATCGCCTGAGATTAATCAAACGACCCATACTATATCGGGACCAAATCAGGGGGACCAAGCTCGGATAGGGGGAGAGGACTCTTCAACCACTATCTGGGATCATATTTGCGTGTTCCAGTTCCAAGATACCAGGAAGTCCCAGTCAAGCGAGGCCAGTGAACCTTTGTTTGGTCCATAGACCATACTTGCTTAGGAATGGGACAGCCAGCAACAACTAGCTTGGGTTCCCACCTCTACTGATTAACTGGATTACCTCTGGATCAAAATCGGATATCATGTATGAGCTCACTCCGCCAACACGAGATGGAGCCAGGGACCGGGGCAACGAGTCGGATGACAATGGGCGTGAGAGCCCCGCCCAAGGACCACCCCAACGAGAATCGAATAACGAGAAGTTAATGGTAAGCAAGCACGTCACCAAGTACAAAACTACGGCCCAAGCAAAAGCGCAAGGAACCGCCCAATGTCCCTCTCCACACAACTCAAGTTTGAAAGTTTGAAAGGACGTGCAAAGTATGGCTTGGAATATTCACGCCAGCAATTCTGTTTAAGGGAAAAATTAAGAGAAAGGGACTGCTTGAGTGCAAGAGGGCATCTAGTTTTAAAAATTGATATTGAATTGCAATCAATTATTTGCTTTGATGTTCTATCGCGGTGCAACGGTTGCTATATTTCTTGCTCATATGAAATAAAAAATCGATCACGTAACTGACGACAAAGGGGCTCTCAACTCATTTAGAAACAGTAAGAGGCTTATTTGGTGCCATATTCTGTTTTTTCGGCCATCCGGCTTAATGACAAGAGAAGTTGAAAAGACGGATTTGGTTGGTTTTGTATAAAAAAGGGTTCTTTTATGAATTTGTGAGGGCCAATCTTCATGTGTGTAAATTTGATTTCCGTCAACACAAACGAAATCAAACGCCACTAGAAGGTATATTACATGGATCTGTGATCATGCGATGCTAGAAATTTCGGATTTCGGTTGTTTTGAGTCAAAGCTATACCTTGAAAACCTGTTATTACAAAGAAATCTGCGTATTAAATGGCCGCCCCTCTCATGGCGTGAAGTTTATTTGAGTTTGGAGTTCAAAAAGTGAACACCTTAAGCCAAACCAAACCTAACTAAATTGCCTTTTCATCTGGTCTTCAAATTTGATAGCTTCAATAGCCATACTTGCCACATGTCAACTTTATTCATGCTTAACACTTTTAAAAACTGAATGAAAATAATCTAAAGGCTATTGAACAATTAGTTATTCTACAAGACTGGATAGCAAGTCTTTTGAATGAGTTTCATTGAAAGTTTTCACAGATGCACTCTTTGTAGCGGATGTCATTGCTTGGAAGTGTCAATTGATCAATGCTAAAAAGCTTCTTGGTTTGGCATTTCGTCTTTCCAGACCCTTCGAGCTCTCACCGAAATTTACGAAACTCGCCAATTTTACCTGGGGAGAAATATTTGTCCTTAATATGCCATAACCTTTTTGGATGCTCGTCACATCTTTTGTGGGAATTGAGACGTACCATTACTGATAGTTTCAGATGATCCTTCAACTTTATAATAGGGTTGAAAGGCCGTCACCCATTGACCAGATATGAGAAAAATCAACGATTAAAGCGGTTTGTCTGTTACTGACCAAACAGATTCATGAATATAAGAAAGGTGTTCATTCTAAAAACTATTTTTGAAGCAGAATCTTGGAATGGAAATTAGAAAGACTAACGCTGTTAAATGTTTTTTCCTTTGTTTAGTCTTTGGCCGTTTTCAGTGCGAAAAAACGAAGCCTTGCAATAATACGACCAATCCTAAACCAATTGACCCATTAACAGCCAATTGACATATAATACATGACAAGGTCATTTGTGTTACGTCCAATGATAATTACTCTCGTATACTCATTGGCTCAGTGGCCATTGCATTAAGAATCAAAGAGTAGTGTTACAAGTGTTCTCATCGGTTCGTAATTCTGATCTTATCTAGAGCAATCATGACAGTTTTGAACAACATAGGGTAGGGCATTAGACAATATGAGACTCATCCACGAGCTTATTTTTTATATCATTTTTTTGCGGACTTCCTTACCGCTGCTGGGATTGGAAACCCAGCAGTTCAAGACGAGAAATTTGTTCATTGATTTCAAACTTTGTAATGACAAAACTTGACAACCCTTTAGTGAAGGTTGAAGGGCACGTTGGGTGGGCCAAATTTTAGTTTACACTCCTTACATTTCTCGAAACCATTGACACCAGTGTCATTAAACGTCTTTTTTCAAAGGCAGGATGAAACAAGGTTATTTCCAATGATAACTCCCATCAAGATATCTGCTTACATTATGTATGAATATTAAGGGTGTTGTCCCAATACGTGTGAAGGTATAATGTTCTTTTCACATACAACCTCTCAGCAGGCCCAGGATATATATTGGATGCCTTTTAGGGACCGCCATGTATACCAAGGACTAAAATCCTTGTCAAAACTTGCTGCTTCTCTGACAACCCGCATAAACAGAGGCTTCTCTGCTGCCGAAAAATTGGCCTTGAACAGTCGAGTGGAAGAAAAAGCTTTTGCGCTAACATTGATGATTTGGAGAATCAACCGGAAGCGCATTATTTTGTTCAATATTATTTTCAATAGTAATACACTCATTGAGGGAACTGCATATGGACGAGATGATGGCTGGCTTCACTAACCGGGTGAAGTTTAACCCCCCGACCCTGGTCGGTCGGTCGTGAGGTACATACAATCAAACTTGGGGCTAATTGACTGAACATTGTGGGACGATTTTAAGACGGAATTACCCTATATTGATCAAGTAACAACTTCATATTGACATGCTACTTCGAAAATGACAATCTCACATGGTTGCTTAGATCATTTTCCCTTGTTTGACAACACAAATAAAGCCAAAAACGGCCACTTTTGATCCGTGTCATTAATGAAATCAAGGGGCGATCGTTGTACAAAAGTTTTCCCATTGAATTCTCCCTCGTCCAAAATCTTGACAGAGGTGAATTCTACTATTTTTTTTTGTAAATCATGATACCCTTCGTACATACCCGAGTATTAACCTGCAAATTTGAAGGCCACGCTTCTACTGTTTTGAACGTCTTTAACTGCATCAGCATGACTCGAGTGCCTTTCTTATCGATTTTGAATGTACCGTACATCCGCCTTTTTCGTACAGCAGCTTCTACTGTTTTGAACGTCTTTAACTGCATCAGCATGACTCGAGTGCCTTTCTTATCGATTTTGAACTCAAAACTGCCAGTAATGAGTGATTAATCTCCCTCACACTAGAGAAAACTCCTCCTAGGCTTAAATACGACGTATGGTTGTATATAGCAAAGTCGCATGTTCAAGCACAACACTCATCAAAGCCGAGGGAGCCTAACAGACTGCTGAATGCATTCAGCGAAAAGAAGAAGAAGGAAACTTTTTGGGTGCCTCTTCTCTTGAATATTTGATAGACTTCCCGCTGTTTAACCCAGGCGATCTTATCAATATTTCATGGCTTTTTTAACTTTGGGCCTAGGAGCGGCGAGTCCCAGACGTTTATGTGTCTGTAACACACGGCAAAAATAATCGTTATTGAGGCAATCCAATGTTGCCATTGGTAAACCCATGGCCATCCATGGAAAAAAACATGGGGATATCATGTTGTTAAAGTTTCAATTTTCAGCCTCTAGATGGCGTATGTGTATACATACAAGGTCTGGCTTCTTGTTCCAGGTGGTTTTGAGGATCCGTCCCATGACCAATGATGAGCGGAGTCGGGGATATAGAATCGTCACAGAGCAAGTGGACGAGAAAATGGTCGTCCTCCTGGATCCCAAGGGAGGTGGCAAGAAACAGGATATCTTGCGGAAGAAACGAACCAGCGAGCGGCAATATCTATTCGACGCCGCCTTTGGTGGAGATTCCACACAGGAGCAGGTCTACAACAAGACCACCAAACCCTTGGTCAAGTCAGTCCTGGAGGGCTACAACGCTTGCGTCTTTGCCTACGGAGCCACAGGTGGAGGCAAAACTCACACTATGGTGGGCAAATCGGACAACCCCGGCTGTATGGTGCGGGCTCTCAATGATCTCTTCCAAGCCATGGAAACGAGTCCCGAACATGTGTTCAAGGTCATACCCTGTGTTCCATTCAGAAGGAAACGGGCTTTCTATTGACAAGGTGCATTACTTTATGCAGGTCACCATGTCGTATTTGGAGGTTTACAATGAAAATATCCGAGATCTCCTAAACCCCAAATCTGGAACATTGGACCTTCGCGACGACTCGAAAGGCAAGAACATCCAAGTGGCCGGTTTGTCGGAGATCGCCACTAATAGCACGGAAGAGGTGAGAAACAGTTAACCTTTTAAGCCTTTTGATTGACGAATCACATCTGGTGGGGATTTTTTTTTGTTTTTTAAGGTTATGCGACTCTTGCAACGGGGCAACAAGGAGCGCACCCAAGAGCCTACGGCTGCCAACAAGACGTCAAGTCGGAGTCACGCCCTTCTGATGGTCAACGTCAAGCAAACTGCCAAATCCCGAGTCGGCGGCAAAGGAGCGGTCAAAAGCGGCCGGCTGTACATGATCGATCTGGCGGGATCGGAGCGGGCATCGGCCACACAGGTACTTTACAAACAGGAGCAATGCCATTGAGGTCAGTCATGAGCACTGGTAGGTTGATCGTCAGTTACGTCAGTAATTTGGGTCCAAATGAGCGGAGGATTATCTTTCAACTCCTGGGATTTGGCTAGAATAAGCATAAGATTGAGGATTTGGAATGACGAGGCGGTTTAAAAATGGCTAACCTGATTGCAAAACCTCATTTGATTCTTCGTGACATGTCAACAGGAAGTATGAGAAAGCGGAAAAAATCTTTGCAAGATCATTTGAAGTTACAATCTCAACAGACCAAAATTGATTGATCTATTAGCACATCACGATAGAAGGTCCTTTTCATCAAAAAGGACAAAACCATAATTGCTAATATTGACCCATACATTTCGGCTCATAAAAAAGGTTTTATCATGTCAAGCAGAAATTCGAGAGGGCTGAATGGTCATTAAGTACTCTATGGCTGTACCAACCGGTTCTCTTGTCTATGCTGGGCCCGTTTTTTAAAGAGGTGGTGAATAGCTTGTTTGGATAAAACTCTTTTGTGACTTTGAATCAAGGACTTGTCTGATGGCAGTGCACAAACATACATGAGTCGAGTTTCATAAGCATTTCTTTCGGTAGATTTAAAAGCTGATTTGTGGTTAAAGTGGCAAATTTGAAATGTCATGGAAATTGTCTCAAAAGATTGTCGTGAATCGAGTTGATGATTCCCGAAACAACTTTATGCCCCCGTGCAGATTTCTGGCGTTCGTGGAAACCCCGCAAGGTTTGCAAGTGAGTGCATTAAGTGATACTTTGATTTAATTCCAATTAAATGCCATACTGGAATGGGATTCAGAGAATAATAAAGTTTAACTTCATATTGATTTTGAATAAAAAACGTCATCAACTGATGCAACGGCCTTCGAGTAGCAAAGGAACGGAAATTACGGATTCCAAAAATATAAGGGCATACTTCTACTTAACATCAATTTTCAGTTAAAGGTCACCTAGGCCAAACCCATCTTTTTCCATCAAATCGACCAATTCAATTTTGATACTATCTCAACCTAGCTATACTGTCACTAGACTGTAAATACTCAAAATATAAAGGTGTTTGAAGTTAGTCCCGTTGTATTTTAGTGAATTGTTATGTATAGTTTACGTACAGTAGTCTTGTGTTCAAAATGGGTCCATATCTAAACGAACTTCATTTTTCATTGGAAAAAAAACCGCAGTAACTTTAACTCGGGTGCCCCAAAAAAACATGAGAACTACCCATCAAAAAAACAAGCAACTCAATCAATATCGTCTTTACGTCTAAGAGCTTTAAAAATTGGCCTTCGTTGAGTTTTTTCGAACATTCGAATCGTCATACTTTTGCGATTTCTATTGGCTACTAATAATTCCTTATCCCAGGTCTATTACTTAACCAACGCTCGATTCCCCGAGCTAGCTTTCCAATTCATCACGATTATTTGAGTTTCTATTTAACCACTTTTGCAATGGATTGAGAATTCAAGCTAAATTAGTTTTGTTCGCTCTTGCTCTCATCAAACTAATAGACAAATATTAAAAGAGATCTCGCTTAATCAAGAGCTGCGCGTAGATTAACATTAATGATTGACTTTCCCCATGTTGACAACTCCGGCCCCGATTTTTGATGGATAGAGACAATCAGGCATGCACCAATCACAATGCCATGGGAAAATGCATAGCACTATGTACGTTCAACTACCACCACACCAAGGTCCATAATGCAAAAAGGGGTTCTTGATTGATGGCGATTACTGGAGCAGGTGCTATTTCTTCTCTACCCAGAGAGAGAGGCTCAGAATACTGCATCTTTGCGCCTGTGGTTCCCAGGAGCATTCGATTACTTACGTGTCCATTGAGCACAAAAATGAAAGCAGTTTGCGTGGCTTGTGAAAAAGACGGAACTGTGTGCAGTTTTTGAGAAAAGTTCCAGTGAAGAAAAACATACCAAATTATCAAAGATTGAAATATTTACGATTTACGGACAAGGGTCATAGAAAAACCAGAGATGATTAACCTAAATATTTTTCCTTGTGGCGTAGAACTGTTCGTATAGGTGTAGGTGTGATATGTGCTACTAACTAGTTACCAGGAAATTGTGGTGAATGTCTTTGAGAACATTCAATAGGCTCTGTGATTGAGACAGGTTCGGATGGTCAAGGCTGATTCCTCGAAATCAAAGATTTCGTCCATCAAAATATCCGACTAACTGCGGACAAGTCGAGACCTTCTTCTCCGGAAACCTGGTTGATTAGTCTTGCCCGATTTTCTCATCATCAAAATTAATCAAACATTCGGAATGGGCCACCACCAAGATGGAAAGCAATTAAATGCTCCTCAGGGCCTTCGTCTGAAAAGGCAAAAGGCCCTCTCGACTGACTTTGGCACATAAATGGATTTCCACAAAAAAACCTGATTCATTCTCCCATAAGACTCATGTCACAGCTTTGATTTTCATAACGTAATAGTTCGACCTTGATGTATCAATAATCCTCTTTATCCCCTTAGTTTCCGAATTAGCGCATACCCTCAATCTACCCTGGCCTTTTTGGGCTGGGGATTGCACTTATGAGATATTGGCATGTTGACCCAGTCCCAATATTGATATACATATCTGACTGGGCTTTTCTCCTCTTTGTCTTTCGGCGCTCATTCTATGTGCGTAGAATCGAGGGAAACGCCTCAAGGAAGGTGCCCACATCAATCGGTCGCTCTTGGCCCTGGGCAACTGCATTAATGCCTTGGCCGAAGGCAAGGCCAAATTCGTCAATTATCGCGACTCGAAATTGACCCGCTTGCTGAAAGACCCACTCTCGGGCAATTGTCATACGGTCATGATTGCCCATGTCTCGCCCGTGGACAAGCACCGGGATGAATCCAGGAACACGCTCGTCTACGCCGATCGAGCCAAGAACATCTCCAACAAGGTGGGTATTCTGCCAATGGAACCCTAATAGTTAATGATGGGTTTATGGTCAAATTGAATGGTGCTAGCTACTCTTAAGGGGTCAGGGGAAACAGAAGTGAATTGACCAATGTCAATGTTTGTTGGTTCGGCTTATTGTTGCATGTGGGCTGTAAAGGCAAATAGATCGGAGGCTAACATTTTTGATTAGTCACATCCTCAAGGTTTGGACGGATGGAAATGTAGGATATGAAAGAAAAAGACTTGATCTTGAGCTGGTCTTGAGCGCCCAGGCCCAAGGACAGATTTTCGCTCCATTTTTTTTGTTGCAACTGAGGAATATTCACCCAATTTCTTGGCTTCAACAATTAACAATCTTTGTTGTTCCCCTGCGTTCAAAGGCAAGTTGGATGAGAGCCATCCAATTTTTAGAGTTTAGCTTCAATATGAAATGTACTACAATATAGTCTTCCTTGCCTGAGCGTGACGGGTTGGTAACTACAATGTGCCAATCCCGAAGCAAGAAGAATCACAGATTGCACCAAATTGTTAGTTGCTAGAATTGATAACAGTACCCTGAAATGCAAGCTTATGTCAAAATGTCAAATATCAAATGGCCCACCTCAGACCTGGTCGTGCATGTCTGTCCACATTTGCAGGTGCGGAAAAACGTCTTGGACGTGTCTTACCACGTAACTCAATACCAAAATATCATTTCTGACCTGAAGACCGAGATCGGTCGTCTGAAGGACAAGATGCACTCCGATATCACCTACAAGAAGGCTGACAAGAGACAAGTGGAGGAATTGAAGGAGCTGCGGGACGAAATGGTCACGAATTTTAGAGAACAAATGAAACTCAGGTACCGTATATCCACGATCAACGGCACTTTCAGGAACCAGGGGTGTTGTCAAGGCTCAGTTCATGAATACGGGTAGACAACTCCTTTGGGTTTCTACAAATGGACCCTTATTTCCAGACGCCAACTAATGAGTATCGACAACCACATCCTCTCGCTGTCCATGGAGTTTGAAAAGAACAACATCATCATCAATGAATGGGAGACAGAAAAGGCCAAGCGAAGGCACGACAAGTCTTACGAGAAATCTCGTCGACGTAAGAAGAAGAAGAGCAAGGCCAAGGCCAATGAGGACGACTCACCCGACTCACCTCAAGCAGAAGGGGACGAAGACGAAGAAGATGGTCAAGGTGCCGAGGCAGACAATGAGGAGAGTGGCTTTGAGGATGACGAGGAAGGAGCGACAAGATCAGACTCGGCCAAGAGTGGACAGCAATCCGATTCAAAGGCTGAGAGTGAGTTGGAGGACGCCGTGGACGCCATGGCCAAAACCGAGGATGAAGAAGCCGAGGAGACGGGCGCCGATGACGAAGGCGAATCCTCAGATGCAGGTAAATTCTCCATGGGGATCTCTGTCGAGCTCTTAAGGTGATCACTGATCAGGCAGAATCGACAACACTTTGTTCTGAATGGCAATGATATTGTTAATGGGAAGGGTACTAAGTACGAGACCCATCCATTGGTGAGAAGTTCTTGACCATTAGCTCGGAGATCGAGAGTGATTTTATATTGTCAGGTGGAACCAACACCAGCAAATCACTGAAGCGCCACTACTTCGAACCATCAGCCTCCGACCTCCAGTCTCGAACCTCGGAGAAGATGGAAGAAGGAAGCTCCTAGAGAAAGTAAAGCCCATTGGCTTGTTAGGAAAATTTGGAGCGGGAAATTGTTTCCTTCAGAGGTCCCTTGAGACCCATTTGGTTCCTGCCGAAAAAGGCCAGAGAACGTGCAAAATGAGGGGTCTCCGTCATGGTAAGAGCAACAAGCATGACCTTCACATCCTGAGCCATCTCCAGGGGCTTTATTTTCGCACTCATTTTGTCCTTTTGGCAGAAATCTAACATGATTTTTTTTTATCGATCTAATATTGAAATAAACATTAAGTGCGTAGAGCGTCGCTTTTCTCATGGCAAAAGAGGGGCTGCTTCACTAACAATTTATCAATGTTCCCCCTCCTTTCCCCGTTTTTACAATCTGAAGTCTGGCGGCGGAGAAATTCTTCTTGTTCCAAAGTGGTCTGTTTTCGTTAACGCGACTAATTTTGAGATCTACGACCTCGTTTATTCCTTCCAGACAACGAAGATAACAACGAGGAAGACGCTGAAGACACATTGGAAGAGCCTGAGGAAGTGAAACAGGCCTGGGAGGAACTCATGTTAGTTCAAAGGGAGCAAGATCGATACGCAGGCATCAAATTGGATTTGGAACAAGACCTCCAAGAGACCAGGAAGCGTCAGAAACGGCTGGAAGATGTAAGGAACCATTTCATCTATTCCACTTACCGCACTTACCGCACTCCGAGCTCAAGGATGATCTATCTACTTACCACGCCAACTCATGCATCTTCCTTAAGAAAGTTGCTTCCTGAAATGGAATCACGATGATTCGCCCTATTTTCGAGGTTAGCCTCAAGCCCTGTATAAATTACAGGACTACCTTCGACGGTATTGAAAATTCAAGTGAAGCTTTTGAGGGTTGTAATAGAAATAACTTGTAATTCAGGCGGAATGTGAAAATGTAGTAGCTAGTCGTGTCAATTTTGAAAGCATTTTTTATCGTACTCTGGTTCACGCTTAGGAGCTACCAAAACGAATCAGTACGGAGGAGGAAAGCGAGATCCTGTCTTTGCTATGCAAAGTTCATGAGCTCGAGATTGAAAAGGTGGAGATGGAATCCAAGAACCTATTGAAGGAATTCGAAGTTCGAAGGCGGGATTTGCTCATCCTCAAGTACGACAAACAACAAAGCCTTTCCAATGAAATCATTCAGCGCCAACGCAAACTCATTGAAGGTAAAAAACAAAGTTCGACGAAGTTGACGTCAGCTTGAAAATACACGATCCAGACGAAATGATATAACCTTTCGGTGAACCATCCTACGCAATGAGATGGCTCTATATGCCCACTGTATTGTATAGTGCAAGACCAATGTCTCTAAAAAACTGTTATATGTACAAAACTCACAAATTTCTCGACAGCCATGGAAACGAATAAAAGCTCGAGTGGTCCCACTGAAGGTAAAACCATGCAAAGCGATACTTCCACGGTCAAGTTGATCCACTTTGGGTGTTTTTTTTGTTCTGATGCACCGGCTCTTCCATTGATCTTTATGGAGTAGTAACACTCTCTCACCTCCCTCGATGTAATACTTCTCGGTGATGTGTCTTTTTCTTGCAATGCAATGGATAAATGCCACTTGTCATTGACGATAAAAAATTTAACACAAGATTCAAAGAAACCTGTCTTGATTAAACACAAGGCGTCTTGACATCTAGGTAGGCATTTTCATTTTTTTTTGTAAACACTTGCCCAACCAGTTTCGGTCTGGGGATGTAGATGGTTCGAACGAAACTCAAGGCATGTCTCAAGATTTGAGGACAGCGTTTGGGGAATGGCTCTCGTCAAAATGTCTTTTTTGTGACGACAAATAAGGGCCCCTTTTTCTTCCCAAGTTGGCGTTGTCAATCAATCCTTGTCACAAGCAAACCTAAAAGTTCAGTTTTCGATTTCAATTTGCCATGGCCCCAAAACATGGAACCTCGTGTTCCAAACCCAAGAGATGACTTGATTCAACATCCGGAGGGAGGAGGGGGGGGCGATGATATAATCAAAGTGACAAAAACACCGTGTAGCACGTTCATGGAAACCCTGGGACTTCTTGCCAAGTAATCAAGTCAGATGAGTCTTGATGAGGAAAATTCGTTTCTCATTGGTGGGAGATGATTGGCAAAAGTTTTGAAAAAGGAGCAGATGACAGAAGTCTCATCTTGCTCCTAGCCAAGCTTCTCAGATTAGGGGGATTAACTCTTTCCCACCACTCTTTGTTGTAAGATTTGAAGGACATTTCTCAAGGATCGTCTTTGAAGTGGAGCACTGAGTTGTGATAACGACGATACACAAAGAGATGTGAGAGTTGCCCACGGACTTGGTTCTCCTTCGTGCGCAATTCTAGTCCATTAGTGGGTTCCACCCTATTGAAGGCCTTGATTTATGGTTACACGGGGTCCATCGCACACGGGGTCTTCTTGTTCAATGTCCCGATGTACCATCTAGCACTAGCTGCCATCTTCTTGATCCATATCCTTTCATGGTCAAATCACATACTACATTCATAAACACATCACACAAGGTTGCGCCCTTCCATTCTCTCTGGCCTTCAACAGCAACCAAATACCAAGGCTGCTCGCAAGAAAATACCTTCACCGGCAAATTAGGTTTGCGAGTCATTTTTCAATTTCTTACATAAAACATAAAGGTCCTAAGCAGGGGTCGGAAAGATAAGGTAAATGAAGTAAAAAAAAGTTAAATCAAGTATTTGGACCATTTTGGGCACAATACTCCTATTCGCAATTATTCACCTCTTGATTGATTTTCATCTTTTATGAGGGAACTGTTTATGCCTTAAAGGAGTACAAGGGAATTTATCGTCCAATAATCGCTAACATCCACGAATAACCTTAGAAATCATGATCTTTCCCATCTTTTGTAACTTATCTTTAAATGTTTATATCTACTTTGGCTGAACATCACAACTTAAGAACAAGCTAGTTTTGACGAAGATCATGACTTATCTTTGCGACCCTTACTCGCAAGTAGAGTTATATAAACAAAATATTCTTGCATTGCATTGACGTGATTTGATCTGATTGAATATTCGGTATTTTGTCATGTCTAGACGCACAATTTCATGGCAGAACGGATACATTTTTATCTTCTAGGACAATCGGTTCCAATGCCCCCAGAACTAATGGAGCTCTACAGCCTTTACCAACAAGAACTGCAAACCAGAGAAACCAGTGAAAACGATACATATCTGTTGACAGAAGCCAAAGAAATCCTGAGGGTGAGAATACGTACACGTACACTGCATCACTAAATGTACACGCAATGGTTTTTTCTTGCCCATGTCCATGCCCAAATCTTTATCTTTGAATGCTTTGAGGCCACTAACCATGTCAAAAGATGCATTCAAGAATATGAAGAGCACTATCGATCCTTGATCGACTTTCCTTATCCCGAATTCTACATGATGTTTTTTTTTTGTTACGGAGTCGGATGGCAGCCTTCCACCATTACGGACAACATAGATTATCACTTTAACCTTTGGAATAACCACAGGGTTTAGCCATTTAAGCTGTTAAACCAGCAACTCATTGCAATTATTACACTACGATGAAGCTTGTACTCACCTAGCCATGGATTGAACTAAGGTAGCAAAATGGAAAGGCGGACACCCTATCTACCGACACACCACGATTGCTAGTCTCCCCGAATTCTACTACAAAAAAGCAACATATTTTGAGTGCTCTCAACAACAGTCCTTGATTGGATGATTCTGAGTAAAATGTGTCCAACCTTTAAGGCTATCCTTCCCCTTTAAGGGCCATTTTCATGAAGAGGCATCATAAATATTGAGCACCCCCTCAGGAGCGCCCTCTGTGAGGTGCTGACTTCCGTTGAGGCCGCCTCCTCAAGGGAGCCCCCAACACAAATAGGATCTGACCCTTTTCCATTTTCCCTCTTCAACTGTTAAGTGCTACGCTCAGAATTTTGATTAAAACATGGGAGAGTCTCCTCTCCTTGACGGTCTTTCACTGACCTATTCGAGAGGCTTCCCCCATCTCCTCTTCTGCATTCCAATTTTTTTTTGGACTGAAACCACACGTTTGCTGCATTCAGATCCTTTTGAACCTGCTAAGTTTACGCCACATTTGTTCCTTGTCCCATCCTCAGACCCCGAGTATGTTGTCACTGCGTCCGGAACTGGAGGACAAATTGCCGTCCAAATACAGCGAAAACAAGTTGCCACCGATCATTCACGAGGGATCAGGGTGAGTTAAATAAAACCAACCACTTTGATCTGAGCGCAGAGATGAAAAGTGTCTTTGATCATTTGAAAAAACGAGAGAAAGAGCTAGCTGGTATTTTGGCCATTGGAAAGAAGAGTGGCATTGGGCTGGAATCAGGGATCATCATCGATCAAAATTCCTAAAGCTCAGATCAGAAAAAGACGTTGATGGAACGGTGGGTATGATGTATGAGATTTTTCTAACTCATCAACGAGCCAAAATGTTCATAGCAGAAAGTGTCGAAATGATTCCTAAAAGATGGCCACTTTGGAGGCTTTTCGGTTTGAGTATGCCACTGCTCCTTAATTCAAATTGTTTGATGTTTATGCCATAGATATTTATATTTTGAATCTAAATGAGTGAGGGGCGATTGCTATTTTTACTAGTGGCTGGAGCCCGAAGGATTTTACTCGAATTTCTTTGACGGCATCTTAACTTCCTGTCGCAATTTTTCTTCAAAAGTTTCGGAATGTTGAGACCCTTGGGTGGCCTTCATTTTCTGCTCTTAACCACTGACTGCAGATCCAGAGAAAACCATCTTTTAACGTATGTACTGGACTTGGCCAGGACTATTTTCGAAAGTTCAAAAATTATTAATTTGGAAAGCGATCTCGCTAAAACTAGACTGACAAAGGCTTTTACAAATCAGGGCCTGATCACCTTAATTCCCTTAAGGATGTCATTTTTTCCGCCATTTGTTCTCTTCTGAAATGAATCATAGAAGCAAAGCTTCCATTTCAAAGGGGGCAAAGAAGGGGGAAGAAGAGCCCGTCGATAAATGTCAATTATTGGATTGGATTTTCGTAGCGCTTTTGTCCGCCTGCGTTTGACGTGTTCTTTCTTCGTTTTCTCCTTCTTCAATTTTTAGGGAGAGCGAGAAACTCTTCAGGTCCAGAACAGAAATTCGGGATTTAGAGGATGAGGCCAATCGCCAACGAGCTCAGAGTCAACTCAGCCTTCGAAGTCCTGAAGAGTAAGTCGTCATGGTTCGTCGTTATCGATTCCACCTCAAAAGAATTGAGAACTTCTTGGAATCCCTGACTTGGCCCTTCTCAGGGAAGGGAATGACATCATGATTCGATTCACTCATAGTTTTGTCACCATTTCTTGATGATTTGTTATTCCAGCTCGGCCGGATCCCGAGCCCGGAGCTCACCGCTACCCCCCATTGAGCGTGAAGGTCGCCATCAAAGGTCAGCATCGCCCGACCGTGACGACGGACACGGGTCTAATAAGAAATCGGGGACTCGGAGGCGCCGGCATGCCTCCAAGATCCCCGTATATAGAAAGCCGCAACACAGACGGTCAAGCATGAAAAAAAGCCATTCCGTTGACGATGACGACGATGATGATGTAGATGATAGGGTGCAGTATCGTCGACGGGAACGCCGCTACAGTTTGGACCAAGATCGCCGTCGCTCCCGTAGTCCCAGCCGATCCAATCAAAGGCGACGGTCCCACTCCGGTCCCTTCTCCTCCTCCTCCTCCTCTCGCCCGACCGTGACGACGGACACGGGTCTAATAAGAAATCGGGGACTCGGAGGCGTCGGCATGCCTCCAAGATCCCCGTATATAGAAAGCCGCAACACAGACGGTCAAGCATGAAAAAAAGCCATTCCGTTGACAATGACGACGATGATGATGTAGATGATAGGGTGCAGTATCGTCGACGGGAACGCCGCTACAGTCTGGACCAAGATCGCCGTCGCTCCCGTAGTCCCAGCCGATCCAATCAAAGGCGACGGTCCCACTCCGGTCCCTTCTCCTCCTCCTCCTCCTCCCGCCGGTCCAATCCCCATCGATCCCGATTGCAACGCACACGCTCAGATAGCCTAACCCGTTTACCCCCCATTGGGGGTCGGAGCCGCTATTGATTGAGTAGCCTCCTGACCTTATAAGTGTGTGTGTGTGTATGTTTGCCATGATGGCCACTGACCTCGTGTCCCCCTGCTCCTCACTTTTTGAGTCTATTCACTGCTGCTGTGATGTGGCTTGACCTTGACGTTTGTAGCGCTTGTCAACATCTGTGATAATCGAGTTGGTCGGTTGATTTGCTGATGATGTGACTGACTCATTTTGTGTGTGCGTGCGTGTGTGATCTATCATTTGACAGGTTGGTCTTTTACTCTTGATCTAATGCACCTTTTCTCTCTTTTCTTCCTCGCGTTGATCCCTTCCTTTTCCCGTCAATCCTACACTTCTTATTCGATTTCCTGCCACCGTCTCCCGAATGTGGATCTGGCAATGTCGACGACGACTGACGACTGACGACTGACTTTGGAAATTGGTCCATGCAGTGCGTTCTATGGCGACACGGGGAATGAATTCTCAGTTTACCGTATGTTGCCCCCTATCTACGGCTACCATACATACAGGTGGGTGGGTCGTTGATCCTGAGAACAGGATAGTAGTAGTAATCTTGAGCTTTGTCTTGATGATGAGACTGGGGTATGAGATGTAAATCTTCCTTGATCAATTCCCGGACGTTTTGATGAACTCTGTCTCAAGGCTAATCCATTCACTTGACTACCTACGACTATGTTGAGTGTCGTTCTCAAAGAGTTTCTTTGTGCATTTCTTTCAGGCATCCTCGTTCTAAATCCGTGGGACCAAAGATCTCTCTATCTCCTGACGGCGAAAGTAGTCGATTTAAATCGAAAATTCCTCGAAGGACCAACGAGCATCACCGAAGGTATGCACTGTACCTCTAGGCCACAGCACACCTCAAACTTTTTCCCCTCTTGAAGAAAAAAGATTTGGATGCCAGATCAAAAGATAACTCGTCTCTTTTGGTTTGCCTTTGTAGGAGAAATAGTATGTCGGAAATGCCATCTCAGTCCTCCGGGTCCTCAACGGATTGCGCTCCGCTTGTTCCACTTCGAGGTGCCAAAAGAAATATGAGCCAATATGAAACCCTCAGACGATTTCCGTCCGCCCCTGAGCAAGGAAATTCGAGGCATCTGGGTGAGTTGATGGGACAGATTTGGACCACTTGGATTGCTGTTGTCAGATATCTGGGGTATCCGTACGTACATACGTATTTGGGGGTCCATACTGTTTGCATTGCATCCACACCTTGAAGGCATGAAATGAAGTAGAGTGATCTGGTTTTTGTTTGTTACTGATTGAGCCGTGAGCGGGTTATTGTACTGAAGCCTGAATGGCCTCATTTTTTCTAATTTTAGGAGCCAAAGAAGATCATCATCATCATTATCGTCGGCACCAACATCGTAATCCTCATCAACGTCATCGAAGACATTCGACAAAGAACACGGATCCGTTCCAAAACATTGGGATGACTTTGGAGCGCTATTGAGTCGAGAACAAAGCCGACCCGTGTTCTTTATTTAGTGCTTTTAGAAAAGAAGTCACGAGCTAGTTCCGAGACGCACTTGACGTCCGTGAATTGAATTGTACACTTGCTCTATTTTTCCATAAACTTTATTGAATACATTCTTTTGGAAAGCTACAAAAACTACGGGCTATGTTGAACTTATGAACTTGAAAGCCGAAGATATGGTGGTTCCGTTTACTCACAGGATTGTGCCTTGAACACTAATAATTACTGGCTAGCTAGCGTACTTGAACATTACGCGAGTTTCATAATACGTAACTGTGACGACGGCAGCAGCTTCTAGTAACAGCCACAATTTTGGGGTTTGATCCTTTTTACTCGACAGTCTTCCCAAAGTTCATCCGAAGCTGCTCGAAGAAAATAAAGGTCAACACCGTGTGGGGTCCCAAGCGCACAAAGGCCGGGATGTAGCCTTTGTAAAATGCCATCGGGCCTTGTTTGGCCGTGAAGGACACCAGATCAAGGGCGCCTTTGAACTCTCCGGGTTTGGAATTCATGGCCCGGGTCTTGAGGACATCCAAAGGCTGCGTCATCGTAGTGGCAATGGCGCCCTGAAAAGCAAAGAGAAGATGATGAGACGATCGAAAACTTTGTTCTTACAACGTAATCTCAACCCGCGGGCTACCGATCGTTTTCCAGCACAATTCCTGCCTTCTTTTCAATGGAAAGTGCAATTCCCATTGAAACTCGGATAGTTAGACGGTTTAGGATGCGTTGCGGTGAAGGCTCTTTCTTTCTCTTCCCATCCTTTTTCCCTTTGTGTGTTCACGTAAGACCTAGTGATGTCCGTCCTTAAGTAGAAAGGCCAGTCTGACCTTAAGGGCCAAGTCCAAGGAGGGATAAGTCAAGATTAACCGACTCCAATGAGGTATTGGCCTTCAAGCACAAAAGGTGGATCAAGGAAGAAGCTTTAGTTTAGTGTCTAAGAAAAGATCTATTATCACTTCTACATTGAACGTTGCTATTACTTACTATGTATAACAACCAAGGAGTATGTCAAGTATGTACGAGGTACTAGAGAGGGAACTTGAATGTTAAGAAGTAAGAAGGGGGGCTTCAAAGAACCACCTCAGGGATTATGTTACGGAATCTTCACATGGGTAAAAGATCTCTCCACATTAGTCATTGCAACTTGTTCAAGATAATGTGGAGTCGAGAAATCCAAGGCCTTTTGTGGTCAGATCATTGATGAGAGGCTCAAAACAGCCTCGCGTTAGGTTAGAGTGAGGAGCTTTTGCTAAACCACAGACACAAGTAATAAGATAACCCTTTGCGATATCTCTAGAGGAAATTTTAAGGGGCCGTTGATTTGCGGTAGATGCTTTGTATACAAAATTCGCCAAGGCAATAGGAAATGCGTTACGACGAAAGATCTCTCAGTCTTGGGGAAATTTAGCAAAGGAATGTCGAAATACGAGAACAAAAGTCGACTAGATCGATTGCCTCAGAATTTTCCCCCGGAAAAGTACTTTCTCATGGTAAGCGAGATCAAAAGCAAAGGCAAACACAAAATAACGTCGGAGGATCAAAATTCGAAACTTTTCAACCATCACTGTTCTTCCAAATCCTCCATAAAAAAGGAACTTAAAAAAGCGACAATCGAGTTTTTCAATTAACAAGGCGCGTGCTCTTTTCACTAAAAAAGAGCCTTTCATTGATTTTAGGGCTTCAATCTCAGTTTGCTTTGTTTCCATTTGCGTCATACCTCAAGGTTCAAGAGTAAATATAGGATGAATTTTGTGATTCCGCTCAAACATGTATACTTTAATCTACTATGTTGTGTCCAAAAACCGACCAAATCACAAGGAAATTATAACCCAGGGGATAGTAGTGGCTTAGCATTCATACAATGCATAGATAACCAGTCAGCTGAAGAGATCAATTTGATGACCCCAACCAATTTGAATATTTAGCAGCAAATGGGATCTAATGCACGAACTCAAGAAGACATTGTGTACATTTGCAAACAATAAACATTCAGAATCTACAAAGATGCAAAGCCATGTTCTTCGAAGTGAGTGAGGAAAAAACATAATTTATTAGATGTTTCAATTGACATCTTGCAGACATGCGGCTAAACTTAGCTTTAAAGGCGTTTTGGCTCGCGTGATCATCCAAGTATTTGGAAATACAAAATACAAAATACAGGCAAATCAAATAAGTAGGTCCAGTTCTGAAATTGTGAAAACAGTTTTGTGGTACTTGGGAATCCCCTCTTTGTTCGTTTAGTTCGACTTTTTTTAAGAATTCCACGTCATTTTGGTAGATATGAAACGTTTTAAAGTATTTCTTGAAGAATTGTTTTTCAAGACATTGGTTTAAAACTAGATCTACTGACTGCGCAAGTGAATTGACATCTGAAGGTACAGGCGGGTACTGGCCAACAATGCAATCAAATAAATGTTGATTGCGTTTAAAAAATTGTAAACCTTCGACATGTTAGACCATCTTGTGATAAGTAGGAGCTTTACTTCGGTTTTATGTTAGTGATAGGGATCCTTGGAACCGGTTGAGTGATCGTAAAATTTTACTTCAATATTGACCACTTCAACCCCATTGTGTGAAATCAAACTGAGCTTTGATAGATGAATTTCGAGTTCAGTTGGGTAATGTTGCATTTTGTATTACTTGTACCATTGTGAAGTCCACAAGTCATCGCCGAGAGAGAATATTTTTTTTCATTTCCATTTGACTAATTTATGCGTCTAAAGGTTAATACATTTTTTGTTAACAATTGACTTTACCTTCTGATGCAGAAACAAATAACTCATGGATGCAACTCATCTGCGAGACTGAGCCCCTCACAATCGGGCTGGCAAGGTCGGTATCCAATAGTATTGGGAGACTGACCTTTCCGAGGATGATGTCCGGGCATCAGCTCGCGTGTGCCGCCACGGACAGGACGGAACCCTACTGTCCGTGGCCCGACATCCCCTCGGAATATTGGAGGTCACGTATCTTTGCCCGGCTCCCGGCCAAATTCCATCATCGACGGGAGCTGACAAAGGAGTTGTTCAACCTAGCCCATACACTCTACTGCAATAACCAAGTTTTTCATCACCTCCCTCTACC
This sequence comes from Tigriopus californicus, assembly GCF_007210705.1. NCBI lineage: Eukaryota > Metazoa > Arthropoda > Copepoda > Harpacticoida > Harpacticidae > Tigriopus > Tigriopus californicus. The sequence continues at coordinate 875,676 of NC_081440.1, read as the reverse complement.
CTCCTGCATCTGCAATGTCTGCTCAAACCCTCTTCATTTCTACCATGTGCACTGAGGTACAACTAGTCATTCTTACCTAATACCACCTGTGATATTGCTAAACTGATCAGTCTTTTTATACCTTTGTTGTCATGGCCGAGAGCCGCAAATATATATATAATAATAATAATAACGCAATTCACTAACTTTGCACCTTCAAAAGGTTGAATCCCATCTCTGCTATATATACATTTATATTGGTTTTAATTGACAAAGGCAATTCTCACCGCTGCCTCTGTTGTTGAAGGTTAAAGACCTTCTTGCTCCAGAAACCCCAGAAAGAACGCACAAAGCACAAAGCTGGCCTTCCTTCGCTTGGTACTGAAGTGACAATCGATGCCAAGTTTTGTTAAATAATCGTTTACGAGTTACGAACTCAGGAGTCCCAGGTACAAACTTGGCAGGGTTCATCCTCTAAATCAACCAAGTCATTTTTGTGCCTCCCCCCCTCCTCCTTGTACTATATTCATCATGAATGATGAATTGATGATGAATGGAAGGCACTCCGCAACATCCGTTCAAAAACCAAGGCTGCTAATGAAAAGGAGTTGACAAAAGGTCGGTGAGGGCGCGTGTGATGAATGCCTTATTTTTTCCTCATTTGTCAGCCAAGCCAGGTTGGGATGAGAAAAATCCATTGGCCTTAAAATAGACTTTGTAGCGGATTCATTTTTAGACTCATGTAAAAAGGAACTTTGCCTTTCCAGCAACTCCAGATTAAAGAAATGACCTGAATTCCAGTTCATTACATCTCTGTGTACTTCACGGGATCGTTTTCCGACATTGCAAATGATTTAGTTTTTTTTCTCATAGTCGTTTTTTTCCCTTCAGGCAAACCCTTCTTTGATGCGATTCAATTGGGTAAATTTAGAGCTCCGTGTCTCGGAAACAGCGAGCCCATTTTTAGAACACAAAAGGCTAAATCAGTTTGCTAAGCACAAAGACACGAGACAAATCTAAGAACAATAGGAAGTTGGTTTCTAAGCGAATGCCGGACTTTCCCCGTTTCAGGTTAAACGTATTCAAATTCATTTCAAAAAGGAAAGGCTGTGCAAAAACCTTAACAATGCATTCATGTCTTAGAAAAAGGAGCCAACCAGAACAGTATTAGTATTAGTAACAGTATTGAAATAAGCCCCAAATACATGCTCATCTCTTTCCTTCTAATCTTGTAGTGTAAGAACTTAAGCCGTCGCCAATTCCAGTTGACATGCAGCCTTCATGCATGCACATGTACTCGTTCATGAAGGAGAGCTTTCAAGCCTCAAGATGTACAGCTCAAGCATTACTATATGTATATTGGATATGTATTAAATCCTTTTTCACATTCGTTTGCATTGAAAGTGGGTACGTTGGTGGATGCCAGATTATTTCTATCGCAAATCGTTCTCTCGCTTCCATGCTCGCTTCTCAACCGAGTTGGAGAAAACGTTCTGAAAAGGCCAAAAGTCTCTCCATAGACCTCCATAGACAACCAAAGGGGGTCCTTGCCTTTCTCTCTTTCGCTCACCGTCTATACGTATATCAGGCCTACGGTACATAGTAGCCGTCAATGGTAGGATAAAGTCAATAGAGAAATAGCGCTTGAAAGTGCCTACACCTTTCAATATCCCCTCATCTCTATCTGCTGTCCGTGGGTACCGCACTAAGGCTACCCCTAAGGGCAAATCTTAAAAACATACTTGGTTTGTTATAATGATCATCAAAGGTCTCTATAAAGGCCTGAGCTGCACCTTGCCTGGCTTGGCTGGTAGTACATCCTGTACAGTGTACGACGTAGTAATCGTCGATGGTTAATGGGCAGGCACAATTGGCTGGTATGTATTGGGACTTACGGCTGCCAAACTGCTGGTGAAATGCGTCGTGAGATTATCCTGGAAGTGTCCCGTGGTCAGGAGTTTGGCCTTGACCACGTCGTAGAAGCAGAGCTGTCCAACCGTCACGAGAACCGCTCGACTGGACGCCCAATCCGCTCCGTTGAACAATTTCTTCACGCCTTCCTCCCGAGCCACACGGAAAAGGCCGTCAATGGCGTGCTTGTAACTGGATCAAACGAAAAGAACAAGAAACACTTTATCGATGACTTGATCACTTCTCACATCTTGGAACACGATCTGAACTGATCGTAAATCGATCTTTCTCGCCGTGTCACCGGCCACAAGGACTTGATTGGCGCCGGAGACAACGCCAAAGACAACGCCATAGACAATAAAATGCGAATGTCTCGTTAGATTAACGATCTGATCAACATGAAAAGCACTCATCCCATCAAGGATGAGTGTTCACTATCATCCGCTTAAAGACTTTGGTTTGGCTTGACATCCTTAAAGAGCATACTGAGAAACCCATAAATTGGCAGCTCGCCTCTACGTACGTACGTACGTACGTACTCGTACTTAAGTAGTAAGGTGGTTGAATACCCACCAAGCTCCTTCAGATCCGTCTCGACTTCTTTGATCTCGCCAAAACTCTGGGCGAAGAACATAATTTTCTGCTTGATCGAATCGGGAAAAAGGTCGTATAAATTCGTTATCTTTGCGGGAGAGGGTAAAAACCTCCGGGGATTCCCAACCTTGAGACACATTTTGGGGAGGATCAAAATACTTCGTTGGGTGCCCAAGGTTCGTCCTAGGTCTAAGGAAATTGACTATAGTGCATCTCTGAAGGTCGTTCTTAAACACCTAATGGATGCTTTAAAGATGTACGTAGTATCGAGGGAATCTAAAAGCGCTTGGACATCCCCTAATTAAAGCCAAGGTGCAATCGCTCTTGGCTTTTGTCATAGGAAAAAAACAATAACAACGCAAAAAAACAAAAGAACGCACGAGCTTTTTTTCTGTTGAAAAGGCCCGTAAGCATCTGGCTCAAACCCGGATTCCTATTTTCAAAACATCAACATCTATCAGTGGAACTATTTTTAGCCACTCGAGTGTGTTGACGCACAGCAATGATACATAACTATGGGATACAACTAAATCTCATGGAATAATTGTAGTGGTAGATGTAAATGTGGCTGCTGTTGTTATTGCTGCTATTCTTCATGATGACGTTAATGACGGTGATGTCATGGTTCGTTGAACCAGTTCGGGCTCGACAAACATTTCCCCGTTCCATTCTTGCCTGCCAAAATGCCCACATTCCAGTGAAGGGCCTCGCCCATGGAACATGAATATCTAGAGCTCACTAACCCCATGATTCCAATTCCTGAGCGAATAATGATAGAGAAATCTTAAGCGCTCCATTGACAACTCCCAGGAACCAAGTGCACTTTTGATCACGGCGAGAATTTGGCCGAGACATCTTGAAGATACTACATTTGTACGCACATACATACTTACATACATACAGTGAGAGTAATGGAAATGGATGAGTCCCGACCTACATTCATAGTCAAATAGACGAAGAAAAAGCCATCTCTCACTTCCTGACATTTCGATTACACTTGCTTCCAGAGAATGAAAGAAACAAATCATCGTACACTGGGTGACAGGTAAATTTGGAACTCCTTGGGATGTACGTACGAGTCCCACAATCTATGAGCTAGCTCGTAAATAATTGACATTTTCAACTCATTAGTATTCATCGCTCCGAATGGCTTGCCTCGACAAATCAAATAACTTCTCCTTTCCAATACTCGGTCAAAGCGTTTATCTAAAAAACATGAGAGTGGTTGTTCCATGTATCTTTCCACTTGATTCGGGAGCTTAGCACCTTGCTGAGCAGCCTTCATGAGCGGCACAAGTATATGAAAAAGGCTGATCTACGCAGTTGAGTTGGAACAGAAATGTGAAGCCTTCTCCTCCAATATCCCACGAAGAAGTGGGAGGTTGTGCAGTGCAGGGCAGTGTGTGCACTGGAGGTATGTACTGTGGGAACAATGCAAAAGGGGTGAATGGAAGAGTGGAGACATTTTTCTCTCTCCTCCTTCTTCTTCTTCTTCTTCTTCTTCTTCTTCTTCTTCTTCTTCTTCTTCTTCTTCTTCTTCTTCTTCTTCTTCTTCAAAGAAGCCTGCTTTTCTACTTTACTCCTTGTACTATTACTACTGGGCCTTGGGATCTCCTCTCTTTTGGACACATGATTGATAAATGAGAGACATAAGCCTTCCCAAAATTTGCCAAGGTTGCCATCCATCTTTAGACGGGATCCCATTTCTTATTCACACACAATACGGAAGAGATGGAACACGATCTTTACATCGAAAGTTTCGAGTACAGCCTTCCATATGTAAAACGTTTTTCATTCTTCAGGCATTAACTCCCAATAGATTGACACAGTAAAAAAAACCTCGGGCCACTCGAAGTGATGGCCCACATGAGGCTTTTCAGATGAGGGATCCGAGTCAATAAAAAAAACGAGTTGAGAATATGGAAAGCTTTTGGTCCGGAGGGATGTGCGTTTGTTTCGTCGAGGCATTCAACGACCCACGTTTGCCAAAGTTAGGCGAATTTCAAACATTTCTGAGGCTCTCCTCTACACACCTCAAAAATGCATCCCATGGTAGAAGACTTGTCTTGAAAACCTCGCCATACATTCCACAAAAGGCCAAAGCAAAACCCCCTCAAGCAATGAAAACCAAACACTGCTTGACATACTAGCTTTTATACAAAGCAACCGTAGGGAGATCGGCTCGAGTATTCGAAGAATCTTGAGCATCACTTGATACGTTTTGGGTGCGATTCTTTTTGGGGTATGTTGGCTTCTAGACGTATGTGTGTGTTTGTGTGTATGTGTGTGTGTCCCTAAATAACTTTGGGAGCTTAACCAGTTTTCATGTCACGTGGTAGGCTAAGACCTTAATACCTTAAAACAAATTGGAAGCTATCCAGGTTGATGAGACATTGACTTGACTGTCAGATGAAAGTTGGTTTAGAAAGTTTCGTGAAGAGCAAGATTCAGAAGATTTCAATTATAAACTTGGATGAAATGTTGCCATTAAAGGACAGCTTTTTGCTCTCACTTTCTCGGAAGAGCAGATTGAGAGTAAGGGGAAATCTGTGAAGAGATGAACAAAGTATTATTAAAGGGCAAGAATGGAATCACTTCTTCGATCTCGGCCACTTTCACAACCGTCTGTTCGCCCAATGGGTGCAAAGAAAACTTTTGTTCCATCGAGGTCCATCCCAATATCAGTTGAAGAGAAGTGTTCCCAAGAAATGTCTAGATACTGATCGTAATGGACGCCAAGTGGTCTGACCTTCATTATGGAGTTTTCATCGCCTCTTTGCCCTTTTCCTTCTCCTCAAAAAGTCTCAAAAGGCCTCCAAATTCTGGCGAGCATGGAATTAATGTCGTGCTGTAACCATGACATTGAAATAGTGTTGACATGATCAGGTGCCTTTGCTGAAACCATTAACCAGTCATGATTGGAATGCCATTCCTCGACGGTTGTCTGAACCAACGGAAGATTATATTGTTGTTGTTGTTGTTGTTGTTGTTGTTGTTGTTGTTGTTGTTATTGTTGTCGTGGCTCGTCATTTCTCAATGATGAAACATCGTCCATGATTTCATGTCCGTTCGCTACTTCTCTTTGGTCTAACTGAAAGACCAATATCAAATATTGGTCTTTGAGAGACTGAAGTACAGCGGCCATAGCAATCACAAAGCACACAGAAGCTTGGCCTTGAGCAGCCATTTACGGATATCACAATTGTTTATCCTAGTGCTAAAAAGCTAGACTGGTGTTGCCACAAGCCACACGAATATTGGCCTTCATTGATTGTATAGGTAAACATGCAGTGGCGTCGCGTTCGTTTAGCTTATGCTAAAGGCTGGTGGGCTGGATTACGGCTTGGTTCCGGTTTGGTCACTTTTCGTGGCCTTTTTGTATTTTTTTGAGAACGTTAGACTTAAAAGGGGAGAGAAACCTTCCCAAAGGTCATGCACGATCTTCAATTCAAGCAAACTGTTGTATGAGTCGTGGAAGCAGTTTTTTGGTCAATGGTTTTGGGATGAAATGTCAGCCTTGAAGTTCAGAGAGAAACTCGATCGAGTTTGACCTTTCCTTTTTAACGAGTCTCAATTGAGATTTCAGAGGAAGGGTAATCTGATCAATTGTTTTCCTAGAGTGTGGCTAAAATTTGGGTACATCGTCATCATCAGAAGTAAGAAGCTATCTTTGTTTCTTAAAATACCTGCCCGGCTGAATCAAGAGTAATCGTAGTTGTCTTGGAAAGATCGCCAACGACTTACATTTACGGATGCAATACCATTACAGCACCATTATCGTCATGATCCTCGTTGGTAGCAACCTCGCTAGTACTTGCATTGGAACTAAATATCTAGAGACGTCTGTTCCCCCGAAAGAGCGCCTTTAGCCATGGAGAATTTGTGGAGCAGGACCACTCGCGTCTCTGGTTTCAATGGTCACGATTGCCATCTGGAAGCCGCTCGATTCGAGGGTCCACTACTACAATTCTTTCATTACGAGCAATTGTCCTCTTGACAAATCAATGACACCACTGAACGTTTGACATTTTCAGCCCTCAGTGAAGCTATCTTTGATCATGTTTTCTTTGGTTCAAACTCTAGCCTTACAAGTTTTCTTCAATTTTCATCTAAGACTACATCAACCACTTGCGATCGACACATTTTAAATTTGGCGCCACTAAATGAGACACTTTCTCGTCAGTGTTGCATAGCAAACTACATCGTAATTGTGCGACAATTTCCTTATCCCAACTCACTTTCGCCGTTGGTTCTTGGGCAATTTGACATCGTTTTGCATTCGCACATTGATCATATCCCCCGGGGTTCCCACCAATCCACCCGTGAATCCGGCCACGGCCGCCAACGATAACCGGGTCAAAAACGGAATACTCTCGCCATTCGGAGCCACTTGTTGCTTCGACACCTGAAACAGACCGAAACAATGATTGTAACACTTGGGATCTGCTTTCCTAGCCCTTGGATACGGGAAACAGTGAACCAAACACGTGGTGGCAAGGGCCATTTACTTTGGTGAGGGTAAGTGGAAACCGTAATGTGTGAGCTTTTGAGTGCTGTCTGATGTTTACCTGAGCGATCGAAAGAAGATCACCTCGGCTCAACTAGGAACAGCTTTGGTTGTAATCATATGAGGACGAAAACAAACGTGTCTGGCATGTGATATGATATTGTTATCTTGTTACATTTTCAATGCTCGCTTCACATTTCCAACAACAGCGCTTGGCGAGAGAGTAAAGGCTGAATGCGTTTAATAAGCAGACTCCCCTGTGGAGGGCCATGAATAATTGCAAGCGCGTGAGAATAAAGGGTTCAAAACAAATCGTGTTATGAACAAGTCTTTAGATTCTACGTTGAAATTGCAAAGTCTGTCAAGCATTTGGCCCAAAGCAACAGCTTGAAAACATCGGGCATCGCAGATCGAGAGCTACCATGCTCATGACCTTCAAAGACATGCTATTTCTCATTCCCTCTGCGAAGAGGGCCTAACTTTGACATGTTTAAGGGGCTTTACTTCAACTTTACCTGGCTCTCTCCTAAATAAATAATTAGCTGTTCTTACGCAAGTCAAAGAGTTTTCCTCCCCGCTTTCTCTGCAACAAAGTGCTTAACAAGAGATGTACTGTAGTAAGTAATGGACTCAAACGAGAAGTAGTCGCTCTCTTGGATCCATCCAAACAATCTTGCCATCCATCTCCTGCGCTTTGGTACACTGTCCAGACACTAGCAACGCGTGAATGAGCACTATTTTCCTAAAATATGCAACAAAAACCCACAAAGTACAAAACCGAGTCTCCTCGTTCGAATGATTGGCTCTCTTCGCCTTCTCACCATAATCTGGCTCAAATAACATTGATCATCTAGGTACTGCAAATGGTATAGTACGTGGTGTTGGCTTGGCAGCATGGAACACCGCACTGGATATGGGTTGTGCAGTTTCCAAACAATCATCAAGCGTTGATGGAAAGCGATTGGTTTGGCTACAAGTGAGGCCAATAAAAGGGATCCATTATGGGTCAAAGTGGGAAAAGCACTCTAAGAAAGAAGTTCCCATTATTTGTCACGTTCATCGGAGTGAAAGCTCATTCATTCCTTGACCGAGATCGCAAACTTCGTTGTCATAGTAAGGGTAAGCTGCATTGGAAAGTTTGAGTGTCGAGGCTCCGAGCTCTACGTGGGCCTACGTGGGCAGACCTTGGTCACTAGTCCTCTCATCCATGGGTTCGAGCCAAACAATGGACAATTGTGCCAAATTAGGAGCCATTCAAGTGTCAACGAATTCGCTTAGCGGTTGGGCAGAGTCTAACGGTTGACTGATTCTAAAAAAAAGAACACGTTCGATTTTTTTAAAGCAAGCCTTTGCTGCGTGTAAACAGGGACTATCAAATATTCCGAGAATGCGTGCAAGAACGCCCTCTGTCAATGATGTCTACGTATATGTTGTGTTCTCACTCATGATGTGATACCAAGATGACCAAATACTGTGTGGTTTACTCTTTGGATGGACGACATTTTGCGATATGGTTGCCATGTTCTGCTATGATTCTATTCTTGCACATATCCAGTTTTATTTTGATTAGTTAATGGAATTCATTTTCCATATCCATGATTGGCAAATCAATGATTGCCAGGCAGAAACGAGATTGGCTCAGACCCTTCAGGTGTCTTGGCGTGAATTCTTGATACTTTCTCAAAGTAGTTGTTCGAGGGGTTTCGAAAAAGCCTAAAAAGCAATACAGTCAGGAGCAAAAGTATTCATAAAAGATCTGTTTTAGCAGTCACACCGACGGATAGAAATAGGAAATTTCAATTTTAAAGGGGTGAAAGAAATCCAGAATCACTAGATTTTATCAGACTAATACACGTGCTGGAAGCTCCTGAAATTCTCGCGAAACTTCTGGAACATTCTTGCTGTTAAATTGGTGTTGATTAAAGGCAATAAAATCATACTTCCCGAATACTTTTAAAAATTGCTTCTTCAATGTATTGGTGAGAAGAAACAAAAATAACTTAACATTGACTTTTTTTTGATAAAACACTGCAATTTCTTCGTTGCTTATCTTATGTCCGCCGATGCAAGTGCTAAAACTGATTTACAGTCGAGAAAAATCTTTTCTTTCATGACGTTACGAATGTTTTGTTTTTGTTTCAGACTGCAAGTTAGGAAGAAAAAAAGGCAACCTTATAGTATTGGTTTGCAAACAAAATGGCCATTGGGCCTCAAAAATTGAAGCGTGTGAAAAAAATGGTAATAAGTAGGCCTCAACAAAACTTCAATTGAGAAGCCAGCGGAGTAGGTAACAAATGTCTTCATGTAAACCTGTAAATCTATCAATAGTCCAATGACAGATCTGTCGCAATAAAGAATGAAGTGAAGTGAGCTGGAGAATGATATTTTAGGACACTATTTCCGCTTTTCTCAGGGTCCTGAATGTGGTTTTCAAGTGAAAGCCAATATATGAACCGGCATAACTATGAAGACCGTCTACAAAGCTTAATCCGACTACAAGAGACATTTCTGATACGACCTTGTCTTTGGCTTGTAATAAATGGAACAAATACTGATGGATTGCTCGACTATCCAATTCGTTGTTAGAAACTTTTCGTGTAACTATTTCCCCGAGGAGATGGCTTCTTTTTGATTTAGGGGAATTCGGAGTGTCGCAAACAAGGTCCAAAATAGATTTTTTTTAAGGCAGGCGTCCAATTTGGTATTTCCAAAAGGAAGAGCAAACAAACAAAACTAAGCTATCGTTCTTTTTGACATTTGACAATTGTACCAGAATCTTGCTGCACTATCAAACTCAAAGAGTAGGACATGAATGCAAGTGACTAATGATTGTATTCTCATTGAAACATGCCGACAAACAAACCATCAAGGTACTACATTTTCTCCTGGTTCAATGTCCCAATACACATGCAGCAAATCATTTGCGTTTTGTAATGTGCAAGCTTTCTTGATAATCAAATTGAAAAATGAAATTGTGGCTCAAACACCTTCTGACTCAACCAGATATACATCAGCCGATTGATAATCTTGTTTGGATTTGCCAAAACGCCAGGGATCTCTCAAGAAACGGTCCATTTCTTTAAGCAAGGGGTTTAACAAAGGCCACAAACTTCAGCATGTTCTTAGAGAGAGAAGCTATTTAGCGATTTGCCATAACTCGAACGAACATCTACATACTTTCTGTCTGGTTCGAATCAAGTTTTACGAGAAAATGCAGCAATATGCAGAAGTGCGTCGAGACATGCGCAGTTCCTTCAAGATCTTTACTTTTAGTGAGCAAGTGTTTGGTGCTTGCCATCTGGAGTTGGCTTTTTCTGTACATGCAAAACATGGGTGATTGCGTAAGAGGCTTGATAAAGCTCATCAATCCTAACCAATCCAATTGATTCGCTGGCCAGGCGTCAAAATTGAAACGAAACTGACATATATACCTTAACATTTTTAGCCATGCACTCTCAATCATCGAATTATTTGAAGCCAACCCTAACAAACTCCAGGCCAAGAGAGTAGCTTCTGCACATCGAGATGTACGAGTACCTAACTAACCCTCCTAGCTTGAGTAAGCATGCATAATTATTGAGATCATGGCGCGTGGACGCTCCCCGGAGAGTTCTTCCCGCTTACCTCGTAGATGGCAAAGCGAGTGGTCGAGTAGGTCAATTGTCTCAGTAATGAGGCCGACAAGCCACTGTAGAGGGCCAGGATACCTTCGCTTTTGATGATGTGAGCGGTCTGCGACATGATGCCAATCTTCTCCTTCGCTCCGCCGGTTTGCATGTGAACCTTGAGTAGATCCAATGGATGAGTGCAGCACGCGGCCGCGGCCGAGGCCAAGCCTCCAAAGTACCATCGACCGATCTTCTTGACCTCGCCAGTGGGCGTGGCTGGAGCAGACATGACGGATGATGGCTGAAATACGAGGAGCAAACAAAGATGGAAGACGCTCTCCAATAAGATCCAGATCACTTGGGTAAGTCTTGCGTTCAAGGGGAAAATGCACATTTCTAAGCAACTGATTTATCTACCACGAGATTCGTCAACTCTAGGAACACTTGTGTTATAAGCCATCATGTATGGTTGCCAGAAGGGGTTTTTGATCGAGGCGATTTGAAGTTAAATTAACCGTCCAATAGTTCCAGCCATTTGGAAGATTACAAAGGACTGTATATAGACAACGCTACAACTTTTGTGCAACATTTTTGGAGAGACATCAGCCTTCAGATTGATTCGAAGTTTGACATTTGTCGTGCGTTATTCGATAAATTGCTCGAAAGTAACTCGGTCTAAAATTGATATTTCCTTATTTAAAAATGTTAAACTGAACATATGAGACCCATGCCTCTGGCTCTAATGCGGGTATGATCAACAATGAATGATTTTACCTTTCAAATAATGCATTCTAACCACTGCAAGTGACAAGCGCCAGCAAACTCATTAGAAATGTTGTTTCAATCATAACTGAAAGTCTATTTTCGCTTTCCTTTGCGGTCGAAAGTGTTTCCGGTCCATCAGTAAACACCAGAAGTGACCAGAAGTGAGAACATTTCCACCAGCATTTGGATTACGTCACAACAAGTAAGGAAGGCTTTATTGGTTTCACGAAATGCGTATTACCAACCAGAAGCTATATCGCACTAACACCAATCGTAATAGACCTCTAGAGGAAATCAAATCAAAAACCAGGCATTCATTCGCAATAATGAGCCTGGGCTCCAGGAAAAGAAATCCATTCAACATGAGGGCGGGCAACGGAACGAAAAAAAGGGAACGCACTTTCCGGAACAAAGTATTGACGTTGCTGCCAAGTTCTTCCTGGTGAGCATCATTCATCATCATCTCACACAAAGCCTCTCGGAAGGATTGATGGCATTAATAGCCAATAAATGGCGAGGAAGCCCATCATCAGAATGCATCAGCTCCTCCAACGAACATGGACTTCCTGAGCTACGTTTTCCTGGCTCATGAGAAGTGGATCATACCCAAAACGATGTGCACAGATGGATCTGGTCATTTTTTGGAGGATCTGACAGAGCACTTTCAAGATATCTGTGGATCATCCTAGGAATCTTGATTTGATGCTCAATACGAACAACAAAAGGTAGATCGATTAGAGCCTCATTGATAAGACCCCTCGCTGCGTCTCTAATGCCACGTGCTGACATAGATGGGATTGTCCTTGTCAGACGCACTCGAGTCCATTTGATGCTCATCCAAAAAATGTTATGGACGATATCAAAATGAAAACAATCTTAAAGGTTTCCAGATGTGATTACAGGAGCCAAGTGCTTATGTTTGGAAGAGAACGTGTTCCATGAGAGTTACCATCTAAGAAGCAAGATCCATTTCCAATTACTTGGCAAAAGCTTCAACGTGGCATGTAATCATGGAGTGTTGGATTACACGTAATCTTTTGGCCTTTGGCGACATTAAAGAGAGCCCTTTCATGTAGAAAATCAACTGGGAAGTAATACCAACGAAAGAAAGACACAGCCAGAGAAAGAGAGACCAAGATACAGAGGAGTCGAACATAATTAGGGCTCCCTACTATAAGACCCAAGATCAGGTGGGCAGTCGGTTCTACCTTCTTGGCCTTTGGCCAAACATCTTCGAAATGTCATGGCATTAGTCAAGGACATCCGACGTGTCTTGGAAGCTATTAGGTTCATCTTTGCTCACCACTCTCAAAGCTGATGTTTATACGTTTGAGCAAGGCTCCATGGTCACCCGGTTTGCGCAGGGCGGTGACTTCAATTTGCCAATTCTTGGCTCCCTCAAATGGAACAAACATTCTCATAATTCGAATCCAGAAATTCTTTGCCAATAAAATGCTCGGAATGAACATTGGCACTGGTGCTAGATATGACACGGTCAGATCCTCCAAAGTCTTTCGTTTCCATTTTGAACCTCCCGGTTCAATTAAATCACCTGAGCCCACGAAAGATACCACTAATCTGGTACGATATTAATGAAACCTCTCATTTTCCACGAATCAACATTTTTCGAGTGGGTCCAGAATATTCTAGACGTCCTCGCTCAAAAAGTAAGTGCTTGCAGTCGCCATAAGAACGTTCCTCAGAAGAGGTAACGTAATGTTCCACCAAAGTACGATATCTACTACTTCTGTTTCAATGGGGGAACAGAAGTTGCATGGTCTGGAGATCTGCTTGTGACAGGAGGGTTACAAGGGTTATCCAGCCAGCATGAGCACTTGACCTCCAAGGCTGAGTCAAATATGTTGGGCAAGCTTCGAAACGAATGTCATGGCCTACGAAGTAATGGAAAGCATTCCTCGCCATGCATAGCTCAAATCTAACAGCAAAAGTACATTATTGACTCGTGACCAACCAGGCTTAAAATACGTATTGACGTTTCTTGACGGGAAAATTGACCCCCTTATTTGCGTGTACATGTTTTGTACTGCCTTATTGTCGTGATTAGACACGCCTGTTCATCGATCAAAGCCTATCCCATGAGGCTTTCAATGGACCATTAGCTTTCAATTAAAGGCGAGCGAATTGAGCTTGGTTCTAAAGGTAATTTTTTCATTTGCTCGTCTTGGCTGTTCTTGCTCCGTTTGCCATTCTCAAGAAGGGTTGCTTGCGCTCACTTTCTCTTTGAAATGAAGGAGCTAATTACTTCTTTGGCACTCAACACCAGGAACATTGGAACGCTGGATTGGCGCAGGAAATGCACTTGCTCCATTTCGCCCATGAACATCCTTCAAAAGGCAATTTTTGGGCTGAACTCACGCAAATGCTGGAATGCTAGGCTTTCAATGTTTGCAACTAATGGGTTTTTGAAGGAAACGCCACTTACAAAGATCTCACTGACGGATTATGGCTGTTGAAGATCACTTATAATGGTACAGTAAATGTGTTGTTGCTATGGCGTTGCCGCGACTGTGGCAGAAGATCAATCACATGGACTTGCCCTTTAGCAAGGTTGTTGTGCAGAGATTGTGAAGAATCTGCACGGCTTGTTCCCTCAATGGAAGTCCGGGCCATGCATTGAAAACTCGTTTTGCAGCGGGTCCAACTGTATTCAGAAACAAGATACACACGTCAACGTACCACTACTTGCTTGCTTGCTTGCTTGAGTGCAACTTGAAAGGGCGAGTGTCTCTTGTTGGGCCAAATACTGGATTAGTACTAGTCATCCAGGTTTATCGAATGAGTGACGTGAAAGGAAATATTTGTAGTAAACAATGTATGAAATTGACATTGACTGCAAATTTTTCATTTCTTTTGCTGAGCTTTGTTGGTCAAAATGATTTTAAAAAGGGACGAATGAACTTATTATTGCTTTTGAGTACAAGCCAAAAGAAGCGATCATTTGAGTCTGTGACGTCATTGATTCCCCAGAGAGCGCTAAATTTGAAAGGGACAAAGGAAAGGGAACGCATGAGTAGGTGCTTAACTAGGGGTAAATTGTGTTTTGCTTGTGAAATGATTATGAAATGATTAAATGGGGTTTGTAAAAGTTACACTATTTGCCTTTGAGCAATCTGGCCTTTGTGATAGTTATTCAAAACTACGTGTCAACGCCCTATGAATGGTACTCACACTCTTGGTAAGAATCATACGTTTTTGTTGACATTGTTCACAATTTTCAGCACTGCAGTAGGCTCGAATTTACTCACACCATCTCCTTTCAAAGTGGTGATTTCCTCGCAAAACTTGATATCTTTCCAATGACTATTTGTCCAACATTTGTAATGTCTACGCGTACATCTTCTAACAAGCGGAAAAACTTCAATTTTGCTCGTTCTATATACTTCAGACATAAAGTTTCATTACTATTATCTTTTTAGAACCGGCTAACTTACGTACAGAAGTTAGCGAAATGAAAATGAGGTCACCCGGTATGGTCTGACTAGAGGGCTAGTAGGTCTGACCAACAATTATTGGTGGATAGAGGGCGCTGCAGAAAAATGAAAAAGCACGATCATACATACGGTCATGTCAAAGATAGTCGCTTTATTACAGAGAGCTAGACATCATCACACTATCTCGAGGACAAAATGGCCTCCTAAGACATCGATATGGATTCGTCATCTGCCCCCAGCAGTCGTTCAAAATTGTTGAATTTGACCTTGTCCGATCCAATGAGATCGACCTTGCCGGCCTTAAACGATCGAAGTTTCTGAGAAGTAGCTACTGCAATAGCATTAAGTAGATTGGACTCGTCTTCGTGGGAAATACTTGAGGATTCTAGATCTTGAATGGATTCGCCCTTCAAGACCTCTTCATTAGCGTAGATTGTGTCCTGGTTTTCACCCGGATCAAGGTCAAACTCTAATGTGGACGTGGTCGAAAAGGAAGCGTTGAATTGGCGTTGAACTGAAACAGACGAGAAGAACAAGGTCAATAATCAATCGATTTCAAGAAAAATCCCCTGCAGGCGTTCACAGAGAAAATTGGTCGTTTGAAGGTCGGTACTCCTAAATTACCTTAAATTTGAAGTCATTGTTCGGGTTCGAATCCGAAAGTTACTACAGATTTAGGATTACACGCAAACTAACCTTGTGGTCTTGGTTGTGAACATATTTTACGAAAATGAATTGCGTATCCGGAATTTGTTTGACAAGTTCACACGAGGCTTTTCCGTCTCTTTGTAACGTATTTTGTATTCAATCTCACCAGAGATGTGACTTTCGTTTGGTTGAAGGGAAGCTTCATGGACCCATTAGTGTTCATAGAATTAAATCAAACAGTACTTTCAAGACTCACAACGCATAGGCGGGACGGACGGAAATAGCGATTCCCAGGACTTCCTGAAGATTAGACGCAATAGTCGACCACCAATGTTTGTGGAAACTTTGTTGCATGTGTTGCCTAAATTAGGCAATGTGTAAAGTTCCTCTAATGGCCAATTCTCTGGGGCCTCCTGCTTTTGTTCTGGCGTGTTTGATTTATTAACACCATTTTAGCCTGCAGTGTTGAAGAAAGAATTACGGTTCGCCCTGCAAACATAACTTGAGCTTCATTTGGTAGCATTATCCGACTTCGTTGTATCTGAACTGCCTGCTTTGAAATTGGGAGCAAGGTAAATCGTAATTACGACCAGAACACGTGGTGAGACTTGTTAGGTGTTGAGTCTACGTTTGGGATTTGGTACCTACAAGAACACCTTACTAGAGCTCTCTACGTGCACATGGCTTGCTCAGCGTCTCATTGGACACGAAAATTGGATCATGGGTTGGAATGCATCTCTAGACAAGGCTTGAAGATTAACTCGCGAGTCAATCATAGGCGTATACTTTATAGGGTTGGTTCCTGGTTAGTGGTAGAGCTCATTTCTGACATGAATGCTGGTACTTTTATTGTGCAAAGTGATAAACCATTAAGAATTAATGTTCCTCTCAAGGAATAGCCAAGTCATCAATATCGTCCTCGTCCAGGTCGTGGAGAATGGCAGCTTTTTGCTCTTGTGAAACAATATCTAAGAGATCAGCTGAGTTTTCAAGATCCGCAGGGAAAATGATCGGAACAATCTCGTTCTGTTCTTCCTCGGTGTAATCTGGACTATATTGGCCGTCACGCGTTGAATTGGTGTCCGACGTTCCATTGAAGTCTACTCCGTTTAAGGGTACCATGTCATTGGGAACGATCACAAAGGGTTCCTCAGTAGTGAAGGCGTCGAAGACCCCTCTGGATTGATTCCTGCTCAAGGAGGCCCATTGTTTGGCCATCACATTGTCCTGGTACTGACTACCCACACTGAGCATGGTCCCCACTAAGGTCACAGACAGAGTTAACATCGTTATGGACACACACAGGACAGTTCGAGAGAGGCTCTTTCGTTGGGATTTGGCATTCTTCTTTCGGGTCAAGTCCAACTGAAGCCTCGGTCGGTTGGGTTTGCGCTGTTCTACAGCAGCTGCCACTGCAGCGGGGGAAGCCATGGGCACGGTCTTGCAGATGGCCGAGGTGACATCACATAATTGAGCGAGCTCCACTCCTCCTGAAACGGAGGGACCCAAGTAGGTGGGGATATCCACGAGCGAACAGGAAGTGCCTCGAACCAAAGTGATTCCTTGGTGCGAGTAACTCGTGGGAATGACGGCCGAGTAGGCTGAAGCATTGGAGTGTTGTCGTGGAAGGTAGCGGTTTGAGCCGCCGAAGGGTTGGCTCTTGGACATGGGAGCCGATTCCGTGGTCCTTTGTTTTCTCAGGAGTCGTCTTTGTTGCGGAAGCATCCCAGGGGTGAGTGTTTTCTCGTAAGTCTTGCTCTTACGGCTCCCTCCCCCTCCAGAGACCGCACCTTGGGACGAGATGCTGGCATCCATTGAATGATTGAAACTGGAGTTATTGGAGCAAATCTTAATCTTCTCCCTCATGGGACTTCGAGCTGCCGGAGACCTGGGTCGATCCCCAGGGGAAAGTCTTCGGACTTGGAGCTGAGTCGATGAAGCTGAGCCATCCGGATCGCCCGATGTTAGCCCTGAAGCGGACATCAACGAATTCCTAGATACTGGTCGAAGCAGGTAAGCCGTCCCGCCCCCTCCACTTCCTCCAACCATGCCCAATGGGCTCGTGGCAAGATTTTCTTGCATGGGAGTCTTTAGTCCGGTGCAAGTGTCAACAGTCCATTGCCTGGCAATCCCTTCCCTGTGGACACGCAAGAAGTTTGTCCTTGGGCGTTCTTCGACCACGTCAACTGAGCACTGTTTTTGCAACAAGTTTTCCTCCGAGTCATCCAGGTTGGTGGCCTTTTGTCGAACTAATCGTTTTGCCTTGGCCCTCCCTAATCCTGGTTTGGACACGGGATCCTCCCGTGATGAGTTCATGGACAGAGAGTCTCGACCAAATTGGCCACCATCTGTCGTTCTGCTGTGGGTCATCATGACCTTTCTTCTGTGGTAATGTTGGTGGTGATTGATGTGATTGGAGCTAGAGCCCACACACTTCCATTTCTTGCCTTCTTTGAAGCCGTTGGAAGTTCGATTGATCACCTCAACAATGGAGCGATAGCTTTCCGAGATTGGGTCCCTCAATTGTGCGTCACCGCTTGGACTGGTGGAACTACCTCGGCAATCTGATTTAGGCCCCGAAGACTCGCGACTAACGTTCTGATGGGGAGAGGTGGAATCTAGCGATTGGGTCGTCGAATTGCACACATTGGTTTTTGGCTCCACAGGTGAGATGAAAGATGATTGAGGATGGTCCTGCTGGCGATGCGGACTCGGAGTGCCTCCATCCATATTTAGACATGGGCCTGCGCCAAGGAGTGTGGGAGTTCATCCGTTGAGTTGTTTGATCCGTTTGCTCATTCAAAATCAAAGGGGTTGGCGTCCTAAGACAATAGACAATAGGTAAGCCAGAAAGAAGACACAATGGTTGAAATCCACTTTCAAAAGCTCTCCTTGTGTCTTGCTTGATACCACTACAAATTCATCGATGGGAATCAGTCAGTTGTCATGTCTGCCTATGAAGGTCCAAGGAAGTTGCTCAAATAGCTTGGACGATTGGCGATGTGTGTGTTAATTCGTGCGCAACGATGTCAATCCGCTCTGATCTCGACGTAACGGTTGGGATGTTCTCGCTGTTTTTTGGTGGACATCTGACGCCTAATCCCAGTGGTGTCGTCCCATTGGGACATAACTCTGCAGCCCATTGGTCATTCAACAAGGGCTTCATTGCGGACCTTCTTTCGCTTTGTGCGTGGGACAAGGACCCAATGGAACCACCTGGACGCCAAATTGTGTTCTGTTGAGGAAGAGAAAGGTGTCTTCTGGAAGAACAATAACAAAAAAACAACTGTAATCGAGTTGTTAAGGCCAGAGCGCGATCTAAGGTTGTACATTGAGGCGGTGGTCGAACTGTTGGTTCTAGCCGAACGGTGGCCTGAATAACAAGCAATCTAAAACTCTGTTGATCACACGACAAAAGGGGAACCTTTCTCACTGTCCTTGTTCCTAACTGACAACTGAATCAAGGAGCTAACCTTGGAGCCTGCCGTCTCAAGCTTTACAAGGGACGAGTTCGTTAGTGAGAGGGATTCCAACATTTGAAAGTGCATAAAACGTACTCGAGTAAACCACACGAAAAAATGTCGATATTGAGCTCTAACGATAATTGATGAACTCATTCCAGGAAATATTGTTCCTATCCTAGCAGACCGACTGGCTATCGATTGTGGACCTTCTCAGAACGAGAAAAAAAAACCCACTTAACTAATATTTGTCGTTTTCCAACCATTCAGAGGAGAAAAATTGAGATCAAAATTGCTTGCCTCTACAAATTCAGGATTCCAAAAGATACACACCCGCTATAGATATATGCTTGTAAAGCAGATACTTTTCTTAAAGGCTAACCCACAGGTTTGGAATTTTCCCGCTCTCGTGGAAAAGGTCGCTTTTATGTTGGATGCGATCTCAAAACCATCCTTGAGATGGGGTTCGTCCATCCATCCATTACAGGATTCAGTGAGATCATCATGTCCATTCGATTTCCATCGATCTAGCACACGAACGAGCGTGTATTTAGATTCCTTAATTGGATTCTCGTCTGATTTCGGAA
This sequence comes from Tigriopus californicus, assembly GCF_007210705.1. Lineage (NCBI taxonomy): Eukaryota > Metazoa > Arthropoda > Copepoda > Harpacticoida > Harpacticidae > Tigriopus > Tigriopus californicus. The sequence goes on along the minus strand of NC_081440.1, from coordinate 856,164 downwards.
TGAGGAGCAAACTCAATTTAAAGAGGAGGCGGGGCGATGGTGAAGACCCTTGGAAACCATTTCAGGGATCTCTTGTATCCGTAAATAACCCAATGTGGGTGGTGAACGAGCCCTGTCTCTGCTAACACTATGGCTTTGTTGACGTCATTGAAGTTTGTCTAAAGTGATTAAGGGACAACAGTGAGGAAAAAATCTCTCAGGCGAAGAATGCGATAATCCCCAAAGAGGGAAGACCAAGAAGACCAAGGGGGTAAAGTTTGGTTGGGTACGTGGGAGGGTGACACTAGACGACAGCATTCGAGAAGTTGCTAACCTTGGAGGCACAACGGAGACAGATTAAAAGGCAATCCTATAGAAGAGGGGGGAAGGGGAAGCTCACTTCCGAGCTCGTTGGATCGATCGGTAGTTGGTATAATGTTCTCTTCTAGGACTCACTCACTCACTCAAGCAACTCTTTGGGAAGGCCGACGCTTCCTTGTTCCATTGCCTTTGAATGGCCAAAGTTTGATCCCAAAAAGACTGGCCATGTATTTTGCAGGAGAAAATTGAAAACAAGGCTGAGTGAGTGGAAAAGTAGGGAAAAAGAAAAGTTGGAAAATCACTCGAGACAGGTTCCGCTTTCCAAAATTTGAGGAGGGCGGAAACACATTTCAATTCTAGGTCCAAGGCTTGGTTGTGAGCTGATCCCAGCCATATCATGAAACCCTGCTCTCAGTTGGTTCTGTGTGTTGGTTTTGTTATGCTCGGAGCTTTTTGCGCCAACGCCTAATTAGGCTAATGGTAGGGCCATTGTTTACAATTAATCCAATTAATTCTACATCACGGCTTTCATCCACGTACATACAACCATGGCCAAGGTCCGCTCAAGAAGCCTTTTCATCCTGCATTCAGGTCAGTGGGGGATCCTTTTCCTCCCGATTCAATTTGCTATAGGAAAACCCAGTATGTCTATCATCTGAGACTCAGAGTCCAGCATTGAACCTTACCTGAGAAGATGGGCCTATGAAGGCTGATGAGTCAACCGATGTTTCGACTTAATTCTTCTGTTCTGGTTGTGGCTTTGGCTTCAAAACACCCTTTCATTTCAGCCAAGAGCCGATATTTGCCAATGCACGTCCTTGGTCTTTGTAGCAGCAACTGAATAATCTCTCCAAGCCAATGACAGACTTTGACTTCCTTGAAGACTTCCTCCTTCGCTTGTTCGCTCGATCGTTCTAGTTTGGTGCACTCCGTGAGCTTCTTTCCCCGTTGGTTCAAAGGCGGCATCGAGGACGAGCAACACTGGGTTGCTTACCTAGTTCCAACGGGGACGAAGGCCAGAAGGCCAGCCAGAGACCGACGGTGAGCCACGAAGACCAAAGAGAGAGAGAGAGAGANGAGAGGAAGAGAAAGAGAGAGAGAGGGGGGGTCAAAAATCGATATTTTTCTTCTACCACAGAAAGCTATTTCCTTTGTGGACGTGGACACACCTCTGGCAAGAGAGAGAGAGAGAGAGAGAGAGAGAGAGGAAAATCATCAACCATCTCTCGCTCTGCGGAGGCAAGGAATGGGGGGGAGGAGAGGAAGAGAAAGAGAGAGAGAGAAGACAGAGAGGAGAAGGCCAGAGTGCCAGCTTCTTTGTGTGTGTCCTTGTTCCTCGCCATACACACCTCTGGCAAGGGTGTCACCTCATGCCTCCTACACTACGTCTGTCTTCTGTCGTAGCCTCGGCTACCTTCGTCAGTTTGTTTTCCCTCCACTTCCCACTTTCCAACGCTAACCATCCATCCTCAAACGAGAGTCCGAGGTTCTCTCTCTGCGGCCTGGCTTTACCTGAGATAGTTCACTTGGGCGTACGGAGGGAAAGAGACCAAGGCGCACACTCCAGACCTCTCAATCCCACGCGAAAGAGTAAAAAAGTTCTGGGTACCCGGTGTTCAGCCTCCCGCTCAAGTATGCCTGGTTCAGTGTTTTCTTCACCTGAAGGAGTCGAGATAAACGACCTTAACCACCTTACGGAGCCGCAACGATGGCACGAGGGTCGTGGCCAGGATCAAGGCCAGTGCCAATGCCAATGCCAACCTCAATCAGCTCCCAGCAGAGTTTGAATGCGCTGAGCTACTTGGCCACTTCCATCACTTCCACCAGCATCCCCGAGAGCCAAAACGAAGGTGGGCGGTGGAGAACTTGGAGAAAGGGGATGATGCAGTACGCATGGCGTTCTTTTCATCTCGAGAAAGGTGAAGCCCGACCATTCACAAGCAGACCATCTTCATCTGGGATCGTCTTTGGCCGTTACTGCTGTTGTTGTTGTTGTTGATATTGTTGCTGCTCTTCCGTATGTCTGTTTTGGGCAACCTTTGCGCTTTGGAAGAGAATTTCTCACCACACAATTGTTGCAGGCTGAACGTTTGGCAAAGCAAAGGGGGGGTGAACAGGAACAAAACAAGAGGAGGAGGAGGAGGAGGAGGGCTCAGATGTTCCTGAAGTTGTGACGACATAACTTTTACTCTCTCCTTGCCTCTATTGCTGCTGCTTCTGCTCCTCCTTCATCTGTATTTTCTTGTTAGTTTTAGTGGGATGTGGGTAGGCACATTAATGGGAGAGAAATGTGGTCCGGAGGGATCTTTTTGTTTGCTAACCAGTAAATGATACCATAATAGGCAGGTTACAACTTCACTGTGAGAGGGAAATCGCCTGGACTTTTGACCGTAGCGAAATCCACTTTACTAGAAAGGGCATGTCGTCAAATGGGCTTGCAACTAGTTCCCGAGTATTCAATAAGGCCAAGAAATAGTGCTCATAAAAGGCACACAAATTCTTCCCCGACAAGTAGCAAGTAATAGTGAACCGCTAGCCAGCCATTTCGGCACACATCCGGGACCTTCTCAGTCCATCACTAGGCCTAATCCTGCCCAAATCTCTCGTACCCACCTATCCTGTCCCTTGGTTACTTTGTGCGACATGTGTACTGAAAACTTGCCACTCTACTCAGATATGAAAATTGATGGTCTGGAACTCCCATTCTCGAGGCCAAGCACAACGTCCACTTTTATCTGAGTCTGTTGAATTACAGTATCAAAAAAGCCAAGGACGACCTAACTATTGGACAGATACGTTAGGGAGGGGAAATGTATATGAAATTCAGATGAACCGAATGCATTTTGGGCTCATGTCGAGTAAGAAAGCATTCGCCATTTTTGAGCTCAATCAAACGTCTGTGTCAAAAGCAGTGAGCCCTTAAACCTCAGTACGACGTAGGCACAAAATGACTTGTAAAACCCTACTAACCTGGTGCTAAACTAGTCATTTTGTACCCAATTGGCACTGATACATGAGAGTCTATTACTTTTAACACGAACGTTCGATCGAGCTCAAAATTGGCGACAGCTTTTTTGATCGACAAGAGACCTATGTTTTGTGAAAGAAAATGCATTCGGTTCATCTGGACTGAAGTTACGTTTCCCCCTCCCTAACGTCTCTGTCCAGTGATGACGTCGTCCTTGAATAAGGCGACATTTCAAGGTGTGCCAATTTCTTAACAGGGTGATCAGAAGTATCGAGAATAAAACTCTGTTTTACTGTCTGTTTGTGCCATACAAATAAGGCGGTTTCGCTTCCAGTTGAAATGTTTGCGTGTCATTTTACGTGTCATTGCGTGTCACGACACTCTAGGAATTTCCCAGGCTTTCGCTCACAAATTGGATCCACAATCATATTCTATTGTAAGACTTGCAAATTCACTTTAATTGACACCAAAATTAACCCATATTGCTTCAAAGGGGGTAGCTAATGTCTTTGAAAGTAATAAGCTTTTTGGTAACTTTTTGTAGAGGTGCGGAATGTTTTTTGATTGCACGACACAATCCTGATGATCGTAAAGGTAAGGGGGAGTCCGCAACATAAGCAAATTTGAAGAAATGAAATCAAATCGAAAGTTTTCCTCACTTTTGTCTTAATTTGAGATGCGCATCAGCATCCATTGCTCATAAAATTGTTAAGGTTATGCCCTACATAAGGGGCTTCTAGTCCACAGATTATTTCTCTGGGTCCGTGGAGCTCTCATCCATTTTCATCATTTCCATTTCAAAAGAGATTGCAGCGTAAGATTTGAAGTGTGTTTATAGGGTCATTTTTTAACTTCCTTTTATTTTATGCCATTTGTTGCCTTTTAGTATTGAAAATGTCGTTTGTAACCCACCTATTAAATTCCGAAACGAATCGCCCGTGGATTTAGTTTCAATCTAATTAATCTTGCGCTAAGATCAATAATGAGGTGTTGATAGGTCATTCTTGTTCATGCAAATGACCTCCCAGAAAGTGCAAAGGTTTGCGTAAAATGAGCCTCGTCCCCTTGGAGGACCAAAGGGCCCATGCTTAGATAGGTCATGAGGTCTCAAATATGTATTTTACAGTGTTAGGAGGCAAATCGTAGACTAGGAGCAATTGTACAATTGTTTGATTAGGTATTAGAAAGATGTTAAAAAAGGGCAAGGAGTTAGAGCACGCGGTTTTGATTTTCGTAATGCCAACAACCTATTGCTCTTATGATATCCTCTGCCCGAGGTTGGAGGTCGGTACAACTATTGCAAATGTAAACCTCTATGGCGTGGTCCCACCATGCCTTGGGGCACTTTTGGCCGAGAGATCCTGCGGGTCTCCACCTTAAAAAGTGGAGTGGATACAAATTTGGGCCACACGACGAGTAGCCAAACATATTTGATGTTTCTTGGTACCATCCTGAGTTGACAGGTGTTTTCCTAGTTCTTTGTTAACAATGTAATTTTTGCGTACCAGAACTTCTCTGGCCACAGCTTCCGTTGTGTGGCTGTGGATCGCAATTTGAACCTCTGGAGTGGAGTGGGCCTTTACTTGTGTTTGCTTCTTGCCTTCGCCCTTTGAGTTCCATTCTTGTCTCTGATAGAATTTTGAAGGTTAAAGGTGTCAGTATGCCTGAATGATGACAGTTACCACCTCTGCTGCTTTGTCAGAGGCGATTCCAGACGTGGAGAAGTTCGTCATATGGTCTTTTATCGGGACGTTTTTGACCAGATCAAAAATGAAGCTGAAAATATTATGATTGCCGTTGTGTGCAAAAACTGAGAAACATTTCTCCATTCTGGTGCAAATATCAGACCAATCTAGTCAAAGTTTTGCTTCCTAATGCAACACAAATGCTCAACAATTAAGCCTCACTTTCGTATCCCTGGAGTCAAACAAAGGAAGGCAAAGAATCATCACGAAAGGACTCTTGGGGGCAAACCTGTCCAACAAGTTTGAAAGAGACATTCAATTGCTGACTGTATCATTCCCACGAGGTCCTCTAACCCGACAGACATGAACCAGTTTCAATACAAGACGAACTTTGGAAGAATTGCACATTTACCAGATCAAAGTTGCTCTCTCGTGTGGGTGGGTGGGTTTTTATCAAGAACTATTACCAAGTATGCGGGCGTGTTCGTTTGCCCATTTTAGGGATATACCGTATTGCCGTTGAGCACATATGTGGAGCCCGTTCCAATTGGTCTTTTGAGAACCCCATCTTGGTGTGAAAGCATTATTTCCCCGGGATTCTCATTGGAGGCCATTTTTGCTCAAGATCCGCTTGTCGTCTCCTTCAACTCTTTAAGGAAATTCAGGGATGCATTCGCCGTCTCTCCCGGGGATTAACCCAACTACTATGCGGATAAGTAACTACTTTCCTCCTTGGATCCACGGAGCGTTTGATGCATAGAATTGCCAAATAAACCTATTGTATGTACAGCACATACCACGTACATACGTTGGAAGCTGAAAATTTAACTTATGAACCAGGTCACGAACGAGTGGAAAAGCTTAACTCGACAGGTTAAGACTAGAAGCCAATATGCCGGAATGATATTGGATTTGGTCGTCCGTCGTTGGTGGGCGTATATTCGGTCGAGTTTATTATGCATTCATATTCTCGTCATGAATCGCGATTCCGCTCTCCGTTGGAGGTCTCTTCTCTTTTTCGTAACGAACTTATCCTCACGCTTTCTTGCTACCCCTTTTCATGTCTACTATTTTCCTTTCGGATGGGAAGGCCATTAAAACTTACTAGAAAATAAAGTCGAAATAGGATGGAGGAAAGTTCGCTCTACCCACGAGAATATGAGAGAGACCGAGTGTGAACGATGAAACGAACGACTCTAAATGGACCGCGAACGAAACGGAGTGTCGGAATTTTTAATTGGTGTCCAAAACACAAGACATGCTCTTCAGAAAGCTTGGGGAAATGGTTTCGTGTGGGGTTAAGAAAAAAATGTGACTTGACCCATGATTTTAATTAGTCTCTCTCTCTCTCTGAATTCAAGGTAGGAGTGAAACACTCACGAATGGATGGACATTTAGATAAAATGGACCAAATATGACTTGAAATTCAGACAAAGCTCCTATGTTGTGTAAACAGTTTACAAGCTGAGGATACGAGATCTGCAAAAAGCCAGACGATATAGATTCAATGACCGATGCAAACTAATTTTGAGACGCCACATCAAAAAGTGGTTGTTTAAGATACTCGGGCACTTTCCTTTAATTCAGCCAAGTTTTCCTACTCTTTTAGTGGACTCGGTCTACATTGATGGACCCACTCAATAAATCACATCTCTAAATCAAACGTGAATGCGGGCGTGTCACGAAGAGAAATGGTTCCGATGCGATCAATTTTGCCCCGATCATCCTCGAAGGTCATCATCCATGGATGGCCTTGAGGATTTCATTCATGTCTGGATTTGCTGCGTTCCTTAGAGCACAGAACTTCATGCAACAGAGAAGGCTAATTGTCGGCAAAAGCTTTGTCTGTCTTCAGCAACAGGACCTTTATGTCCCGTTATTTCAGAGAATACTACGAATCACTTCATCCCCTCTTGATTTTTAGCTTCTCGACCATGAAAGGATAACCTTGATAGAGGGCAATTCTAAATATCTGTTGTACGTATGCTGCAGAGCGTTTGCCAACGTGTTATCTTTAGGTTTGTTGGCCTTTTTCAGTTGTTTCTCCCCAATTGTGTAGGAATTTTCCTTTCATTCAGAGGCAGTAGTCTCCCACGAAGCGACACGCTCTGTTTTGTAATGTAAATAGATTTCCATTATGTTTGAAAAGGAACGGCCGAAATTGGGGCGCTTCTTTGAACTGCATCGTGCTAAATGGGCTTGAGAAAGCCCTTTGGCCATCAACTTAGGCATGAGTGTCAAGGAAGCAGCCAGTGGTCACACGAAAAGACACCAAATTTCGAAGTCTTCCCGAATGTCGTATGTAGATTGTACAGCATTCATGGGATTTAGGGAGGCTTTTCGTCCCTGATCCACAACGAGCAATATCCGCTTGTTGGATCGAAGGTCCACAGGCATGCACAGAGGAACACGTGCGGATGGTAACATGGTTTTGCCACCGGCATGGGTCCCATGCAGTTCAGTCTGATGAACCAATCGAGGCTGAACATGATCCTCTTGTCCCAAAGGATCAACACACATCTGTTTCTGAGAGAAACTTGATCGCCTCTGTACGGCATTCCAGGGATCAACTATCTTTGTACAGCCGACATAGTAAACTTAGATGGTATAACGGCATTGAGCTCCAGTGAGTGGTCTTTGTTCCAAGTCCGGTTTCGAAACGGATGCTGTTAAGCACCACTTTGAATCATCGTGAACAATGACGAGGCATACATGAAGACGCCCGAGGATGAACAGATTAGAAGAATGTAAGTCGATATCGGAAAGCGTCAGCTAGCTTGTGAAAAATGGAAGCCAGAGCCTGGCATTAAAAGAGCCCGCGTCATAAATGCGAAGAGATCGTCATGTCTGGACAGGAGAAACTTTCAGACGGCCAACTTTTGTGACCTAGGTTGATGAACTAGACATTTTACAAGAACAGAAAAAGACAACTTTTAATACATTTCAAAACTATCGACTCTGCGGCTCTGTTGAACTCTTGCACTCACACTGTGCCCGTTAGGTTTCGATTCAGCAACCATTAATAGGTTGTTGCACCGACAACGTTTGTACTGGACTATGACGTTAGTTTCACAACCTTAGACGCTAAGGATCAATTGACCTTTTTTCACCCAACTCATGCGTTGGAAATCATAGTGGGTGAATTGGGGCAAAAATTTGTCCTTTTTCCAAAGGTGACATCGTTGTCCTTGGTTTATGTCTATGAGCAAAAGCAATAGATTAAAGACAAATCACACAAAAAATATGATAATGGGAACCATGAAAGATTATAATTTACAGAAGACATCCGTGACTAAATTTCACATAAAATTGTGCTTTCTTGGCATAACAATGATATTGAAGTGCCATTACCCACATGAATACCGTGTCCACTTAAGCCTCCACTGAAGTTCCACTTGATTGGGTTTTGTGGAAAGTTGAGAAATATCTTCTCTCCGTTTTTTGCGCCTTTTTGACTGCGTAACAACGTAACCTTATACGTAGTGTGTGTTCATGATTAACGTTCAATCAGTACGAGCTGATTATTTATGGTTGCTACCGGATTATGATTTTTTTAACAATCTTTACAAGCAAAGAAAAAGCAAAATATCGCCACCCTGGATTTTGGCTATCCCAAGTAGTTTAAACCATGGTAGATCGTTGGGAAAATTCAAGCAGCCTTGTTAAAGCTATACACAAAGATACATGTTTTGAAAGGACTTTGTAATGGATTAACTGCGCACCATCGCTGGGAAAGCCCCTGCCTAGAAATGAGACCTCTATTATTGGTTACTTCATTACATTTTGTTCTTTCATTGATACCTTAGTTTTGGGTGCATTAGCCTTTCCTCCTAACTCGGATCTTTTACTTTGTTATCAATGTCCTTGACGGACTAGCCCTAAGCATTAATTTCAAATTAATTCGACATCGAAAAAGGAACGCAATTGACATGTACTTTGTTTGTAAATCGCTTGTAAAACAAAATTAGATGTAAGGAATCAATTTGAAAACCTAGAAATTATCATTTTAATACTTCACATTTGAAACCAAGTGTAATTGACTTGGTCTGTCGAAAATATGTGAGCGCTTTCATGACCATTCTTAGGAATTATCATTGGGAATTATCAAAACTCGAGAAAGGTTATCATTTTTTCTAATGACTGTCCCTAGGGAAAGGCATTTGATAGATAAGGGTACTTTTCATTATTATTACCGAACATGTCATTGAATGTATTTCTAAAAACGTACTTTCGTATTACATCAGGTGTTCCACAGCGATGAACTCTTCATCTTATTTTACAAGATCCCTCGTCACTTAATTTATTGCCCCTCTAGTACTCAAGAGATCTCATAAGCTTCGAAATTGGGTAGCTATTTCTGTCCTTCTCCATTACCTCTTGAAGTAAATGTATTTTTACATGGGAAAGATACTTTCCCATAACCGATAGCAAATATAATTAACCTAAAAATGGTAAATATTGCGTTTAAACGCTTGATTTGTGTCCAAGTGGTGTCGTTAAAAAATGTTGAACTTATGTGCCCTGAACATTTGCTTTGTTATAGTGCATGTTTTTTTCTTTAAATCTCGGACAAGTGCATTACTTTTTGGTATGGCTTGCTTTTCATCTAATATCAGTCAATAGAGGGCGTACGAGCTGCGACTTGTGAGAGTGTTCCATGTTCCATCTATACTTACGCGCCCTCTAGCGAGAAAGTCGCTACTCATTGCCAGAGAAACTCACCTGAAATGGGACAAGAAAGCATTAGTCGGTCGAAAAGTTACTCTGTCACGCACTCATTATCGCGTCAAGGTGAGTGCTCGAACTTTTTCGTCTTTTTACCCATTCCCGACGTTAATGGTTAATGATCCATTCATGAAAAAGATGAAGATCAATGAGATTTGACTAATGTTCCGTGAAATCAGATCCTAAAACAACTTGCCTTGCGTTGGGGTTTCTGGGAAATTATTTTAGGGGCCCCTCATGGTTGCTTAGTTGCATGATGAACATGACAATGCATTATCATTGATAAAAAATAGTTTTGGAGCCCAGTACGTCACATTTCTCCTTCTAACATATTGATCCTTTTCCTTTGGCGCACTGAAGCTTAAAATGTCGCAAACGTCAAAAGTTCCATGTTTGTCTCATCTGAACGATGCTTTTTTGGCTGCATTTTCAGCCTTAGTTTTGTTCCACAGCCAGGACCAAAGTTTTCCAATTTCGAAGACTTATTTCGGACTTTCTTTGTGTATGTTAGAGGAGTGGGTCCTTTTTCAATATTAAGTTTGTCAATAGTGACACAATGACAGTAAGTTCGAGGAATGAGTTCAAAGAATAGCCCTAAAATCATAACAGAGACTATTTTAGAGGCTTGAGCCTTCCTTGATCCACAAATATTTACCGTTGAAACGCGCTTCACCTTTCATCGACCTTTTTATCTTTATTATGATGCATGTGTTTTTGGTTAATGTATCCCATTTTATCACAAATTTTGTAGATTGACTATTCATGTAACTGGAAGAAGCAGTACTTCAGTTGAAGAAATGATATATGACGGATGTAAGATAAGGATGTGAATCAAGTCAAGAAATAGTAGTTGCTTTGGTTTATTACCAAAAGATCTATGTCACAGGATCAGAACATACAAATGAGC
>NC_081440.1:844776-845549 GCF_007210705.1 Tigriopus californicus | reverse complement strand
ATGCAGTATGGGATGGTCTGGAGAGATTCCAAGCCTTAGCACCGACGATAACATTCAGAAAATCCATTGGGAGAAGTCTGATCGCATACATAATGCAATGGACTTTTTTCCCCGCTTCTTTCTCTTTGATCACTCTAGGCTTCTCATTTCTTTCTATGCAGCCTTGAGAACGAGAGAGAAGAGCAAGAAGAGTGGAATTAAGTGTGCTCTATTCTGATCTATGAGAGTGTGTGAAACGCCCGTGGAACAAGGATGTTTTCTTATAGGATTATACTCCTACTATGCATTACCATCAAGAGAAGACCGTTAACGAGCTCGAACAAAAGTAGTACCAAAGTCCGTACCAAAGTATGTTGGGAAGAGAACAAAACAATACAATACTCCAGGCTTATCTGAACTGCCTTCACGCTATTTTTCATGAATAAGAATAGTGAAAGCTTGAGTGTCAAAATGAAGGATCACACTAGGAGAACTGCTACTACCACCAGTTTAATAGCTCTTGTATCAATGCATTGCATGATGCAGTTCATGAGATAGGCTTCAAAACTCAGAAACGTGACGACCAAGATGAGAATTTCTATGGTGCGCAATGATCATCCGTTTCGTTCTCGTTTCCCATTTAAGCAGCTTGGATCAAAGGCTTTTCGTGACCCACGGACAGTGTAGTACACACATCGGTGATGAATACATTGGGACTACTGACTATTGTTGATGGGTGCCTTCAGCGGTGTGTTCCACGCTCAAACCTGATTTGCACTTTTGCTCGATGTTCA
>NC_081440.1:803340-844745 GCF_007210705.1 Tigriopus californicus | reverse complement strand
GCTCTTGTATCAACTTGATGCGGTTCATGAGATAGGCTTCAAAACTCGGAAACGTGACGACCAAGATGAGAATTTCTATGGTGCGCAATGATCATCCGTTTCGTTCTCGTTTCCCATTCAAGCAGCTTGGATCAAAGACTCTTCGTGACCCATGGACAGTGCAGTACACACATCGGTGATGAATACATTGGGACTACTGACTATGGTTGATGGGTGCCTTCAGCGGTGTGTTCCACGCTCAAACCTGATTTGCACTTTTGCTCGATGTTGAATGATTGAGAGGATGGTTGGCGAGACTTATTGACAATAAAGGACCGATGGTCATGACAGATTGTGTGTTGAACTAATTGAGATAAACAATGACGAGTCTAGCCATAAACGAGAGACAATAAGAGCTAGAGAGATAGCAAGTAACATTCATGTGGAGCAACATTAAACCACTTGCCAGTTTGGAGGCGGGGGGGAAATCGGTTTGAATTGTCTCCGACATGCCAATTCACAACTCTAACGATAAATAAATTGCCAGATATATTTGTCCGACAAATGGAACTAAGGAAATACGAGATATGAATGTATTTTTACCGTATATCTGCAATTGGTTCAGTTTGGTACACCATCCGACACCCTGACACGATCTGCTCGAACTCTTTCGTATCCATGTAACCAACTCATAATAAAATGTCATCTTAAAATCCGAATCTTTGACATGAGGTGCTTGGTCTCACTTATTCGCTAACATTTTTTGAAGGGTTCTTACTACTTACATGGAACGCTGACTTTGTAACACCTTGGGTTAGCTAGGGAGAGCTTAAACTAGCCAACCATAAATTACTTTTGTTATAGTAGATAAGAAAATCTACATCTCCCATTAACAGTAAACAGGTGGAGAAGATTTTAGATGGATGGTCTGACAAAAAAGACTTTCCGAAGCAATGTTAAAGAGTCAGTATTTAGGAACAGGTGCAATATTTAAGCACCACTTAAAACAACTAATTGAATTGTCACCTTTCATTTTTTTTTTTCGATACCGTTACCAATTGAATCATTTTATCTACTGTACATATGTCAAATGCTTGAAATTCTATGCCTTGTTCTGTTCTTTTTTCGTTCTTTCGTTTTTCGTTCTTAAAAGCACAATTGTATTACAAAATGGAGGTTCTATTAAATGGATTATCGAAAGCCCTTGATTTGTCTCAATACAGAACACATTACTCTGAATAATCAAATCCTAGATTCGCTGTTGTAAGATCAATTGAACTCCCATAAGTCAGACCTTGACTTGGTAAAAAATGGCTTCCTCCTTCCAAGAGTCAATATTTCACATACTATGCACCACTTACGAGGTTCTTTTTTTTGAGAACTGATCAAGTGGCATTTGGAATGTTTTTCCAGAAAATGCATTCCATTTTATCACTGGGCTATTCACTTTGATTTATTTAGTTCTCCATATAAAGAATCCATTGTTTGGAACGAAAATTGTTTCAAATTTTGCCTGTCCATTTACGTTGCAAACATCTTATCAAAAATAAATTCACTCAATAATTGGAGACAATAAGTGCTAAGATTTCAAAGTTGACAAGTAGTTAAGATCAGGATGCAAAAAGATTGCAGTTTTATTGGTAGGACTGAATTTCCAGATAAATCTAAGCTTCCAAATCGATGTTCATGGGTGAAATATGTCGATAGGAAAAAGTTCAATTTTAGCATGGATTGAACTAAAATCGTTGATGTTGAGGGAGGCTGCACAAAAATATGCCTGAATATTTGAAGATGACAAAACGGCAAATTTTTACTGATTTGATAGTATTTCGAAGCCTCGAGTAATAACTTTAATGTTAGGTTTCAACAACATATGATTTCATTTAAGAAGATTCATCAAAAATTATGATTTGTTTACAAGGGTCTCGGTCGCCTTCGCAAGTAATCTTATGTTATTCACTCATAAGCTTGATAACAGCACTTGTTATAACATCACACCACATTTATGGACTTCTGAGCGTTGTTCTAAACCTGGCATCTTCATGACCGATAAAAAAAAGTGATTTCAGGTAATGAAATTACTTTGACCATTGTAACTGTTGTTTCAGTTACAAAGAGTCTCTACAGAAAACAGACGGAAATAAATACTTGTTTGTAACCAGGGCGATAAGCTTTGATGCTTTCTCCACCGTCCCAAAAGAAACTCGTTCTAGGTTACTCCCCTCGGTTTACTTTGGAGGATCAAAATGGTTGATTTGTTTCATTCAATTTTCACAGAAACATCCAAACACATTCTGGCATTATCTAGCGAACAAAATCGAAAGAAACAAATTCTATTCAAATGAGTGTCTTAAATGATGTCATATGACAGTTTGAATTATTTGGATACGATGCAAAGAAAATTGAATTGTCTTTTTTTTAGTTTTTCATTATGATGAAATTAGAAATCGTTATTAATTGTTTGGGCATTTGAGTTAAGATATAAATGGAGCATTTTGTAGATAAACGTGCCATTTCATTCCCTTAAACTCAATAATGTTTTGATAAATCATATCGTAATTTGTTTTCAATCCTAACTAGGTGTACTCCTTAATTTCATTGAAGGGAGTTTTGGGAAAATTGTAGGGTCTTTATGATTTCCGGTGAACTAATGAAGTTCTTATTCCGAGTTAAAATACCATGTCCCCAGTAAAATGAAAAATATTCCTCATGATTTTGTGATTTAGAGAAATGCTCATATTTGTTTGGGTAGTTCCCAGAATACTTGATAAGGCTTACAAGACTGGTTTTCATCTTTCAATCACCAAAACCGGTCTTATCTACTATCTTTTTTCGCAACTCAACATAGCTGATATTGTCCATCACAAAAGGTCAGTTATAAAAAAGATAGCCAATGCGTCGTAGAAACGGATTCAAAAATATTTCGTTCAGTTTTTGCTCATACATTGATTTAAGCAAGAGTTTGTAAGTGGACTCTGGAATGCCACAGTGTAACTAATAGCAATAATAATAGTAATAGGGTACAAAGGCGATCAAAATCTGTCTCCATCATAAGAGCAAACTAACAACTGGTTGCCCTGGCAACCCGGTGGTTCCATCTCCCAGAGATGTATTGTTCGCTTTTAGTCAAATGCCCGTTGATTTCAACCTCCGTTACCATTTATCATCGAGCCACAGATCCAACCATGTTAATGTCGTCGTCCGCGAACGTGTGGTTGAAGCATGAAAAGGACATTCCAGTCCTCCCCAGAATGAAGCACGATTTGGAACAAATATCTCGGATGGAAAAGCCACTCGCTCCTAGTCCCTTACCCGCCTCACGAGCTAGCTCTCTCCCTCCCAATCCGCCTTTGGGAGAGTGGACCAAAAGTTGGATAGGTTTCTCGTATGTACCACTTGGATAGGGAAAGTAGACACACCATAACATTCCAGTTCATGGTGGTTCCCAAACTGTCAAAGACAGAGCTCTTCGTTAGTTCATGGCGAGGTAGGTGGAGAGTCTTCATGACTCACTTAGTAGAGACGGATAGTCATGTATAACGAAATTAGCCCGAGGGGCCCCTTCTCTGCCTATCTCTTGGCTTATTAGGATGAAAATGGAATAGTCAAAGCTACGAGATGCGTAGTATTTGAGCAACCTCATACGATTTGCACGTTCAAGTGAAGCAATATCAAGCTCGAAAAGATAGAGAGTCCCTCTGGTTTTCTGCTCGGCAATATGAATGCAAAGAGTTAATGTGATCTTCAGTGGCACAAAAAGTGGAACAAGGCCGGGGCATGCAAGTCCTCTTATCTTGCCCACATAAGTTTGGTGTCAGACTGCTTCCCGGCACAGAGAAGCCATGCTATGATTGGAAGAGACATGGACCACTGTTTGAATGGACTTGTGACAGGCTTTTTAATCCAATTCTTTATGATCCAACTAAGGTGTGACAGAGCACTGGTTCATTCTCAAATATAGTTAACAGCATGGAGTGTCTTACTTGGACATCAAAGGAACACTATGACCACTTTAAGCTGGAATGAACGACCGATTTAGCGCTAGTTCCCTCAAATTTTTGATTTAGTCATTCCATAAGAGTCTTTTTGGCGCGTAAATGGATAACCCAGTGGCCTATGACATTTACCACGTTGCTTTTTTCAATAGCATGTGAGGGGTTCATTGATAAATAATCAAGAAGCCAAGGGTATTTTAGTAAAAGCCAACGAATTCCACGCTCTTATTTTTTGAGAGCATAAGACAAGCTGTCATTTTACTCGAACGAACAATGAACAACAACTGACATCTCCGTTGTGCACCAAAGCTATTTCTGTACATTCTTAGCGATCCAATGGCTGGCACCCATACAGTTTCCATGCTGATTTGGGAGTCAGATAATAGGAACAAAAAAGCACCAGTCTTACGAATTTGGAGGTGCATTTTGAAATTTCAACCATCCATTCCAGTCCACATAATTGACAAGTCCCCAAGTGACTTCCTCAAAGATTTTAGAGCTAAGAAGGAGCGCTTGAGGGGACCACCTCATGGAAGCACATATCATGAAATGTGCACTGTTTTGAGACGATTGAAGATGAATCTAACTCGCTAGTGAAAATCAACTCTGACTGACTTTGATGTGCAAATAAAGAGTGATGGAGTGATGTGAGGGATGGATAGATAGGTTTGATTTGGATTCGATGGCAGAATTGAGATTGATAGCTCCATATTGATGAATGGTACGAAGAATTAAAATTTGACAGACTTGATTGGTCTTACAAATCAATGCTCTAACACGTTGATACACCATCAACTGAATATCTGAGTCAAGCGAATTTTTATTTTTATTTTATAGATACGTATTATTAGAATTTATTTCGTGAATTCTTGTTGGATTAGAGCTGCGCTGAGGCGCTATTCAACAACTGGCATGCTCACTTTAACATTCAATTCCAATTTCTCTGAGCCTTTCTTCTTTTCCGTCTAATCTGAAGCTTAAGCGGATCTGGGAGAGTCTTTACTTACTTCATTCCACCATCAAACCACTTTATAGTTGACCTTGTCTTCTCCATTTATCTCTCCCCTCCTCCCAAAGGACCATGTACGTACTGTACGTACTGTGGGTACCGAGATGGAAACGTGCATGTGTCTGTCTTAAAGTCTCTGAAGATCCGAATAATGCAAGAATGTTCAACCAACCAAAATGTGTGGTCATATCAGGGATTCTCACGCACAGTTCCACACAAAATGGCTTCTCCGATGGTCCAAAAGATGTAAAGACCAGCAAGGGGGAGAGGAGTATATCTAAGGATGCACCAAAGGTTGGCTCCCTATCGGTCCTAAGTAATGCGTCTGTCAGACACCGCATTCAAATTGGAACTAGCCAAGCAATAAAAATAGCCAAGCCTGGCTACACAAATGCCTAATAAGACAACATATTTGTACTTAGAGGAGAGTAATGTATTCATAAGAACCTTTTGTTTGTACATCTCTACGTACGTACAGTATATGTCTCAAAATTAAAAGGTTGCCGTTATCTGTTCTCACATTGAACATACAACACATGTGCATCAAAGTGGCATACTTTCAACCACAGACCTGCAAAATCCCCGCAAATTTGAACGCTAAACTTCTTGTGACATGACATGAATGAAAAAATGGGTCGCTCAATGTGTCACTAAAAGGGATGATTTCTGAAGGTGTGAAAAAAGTCAAGTATGAGAGCTCTCATATAGCATCTCAGGTAGCATCTTTGAAGTCAGGCTTGGACAAGGTCTGGACCACAATTCCTGATCAACCTCACATTCAAGGGCTTGTCAGATCCGACAACTCTAATTCATTGATGGGTCAGACATTACATGAATTGTAAGGTAAATAAGATAAATCCTGGACATCCCATTCCTGGTTGCGCTAGGGAAATTTAATAAAATCTCTAGTCAATAAAAGTGCATCTGACCGCGTAAAACTCCAACAAACATTTTCTTAAACAACACAAAGGTACAAAGAAAGATTTCAAAGTGTTTTTGGGCATGAAAGTAGTTCTTTACATTCTTGTGAGTAAGAATGTTATGATACAAAAAAACGATGATCGAAACGAATGTACTGGAAATGTAATTAGCCATTTTACAATGGCTAATGAAGTCCATATGTAAAAAAGTTCCTTCACTTAACTCAAATAAAAGTTTGTGGATCTAAAGATTATCTAAAAACTTTTTAGCGCCACGTAATTGATGAATTCGAACAACTCACTCAAAATTGATCATTAAATGTGTCAAATAGAGTGAGAGGCAGTGAAAAAAAGGATTTAAAAAACCCAAGAAATAGCCCCATTTTTGGGCCCAAAATATGACTGTGATTTGCCAAGTTTTGTGTCTCCACTAATTGTGCATAATATTTCTGAAGATATTGATCAAATCAAATCAAACGAATTAAAATCAAAATGAAGTAGCAGTTAAGCAAAGCACTCTCTAGTGTGCCAAACCTAAACCATTCCTTGCTGAGCGTTAAAAGTCGATCGGAACAAAAACAACACCAACATATTTGCTGCATTCATACATGGTAAACCGAAAGGTGGAAAAGGTGCTGTCAATAACACCTCCTGCTTGGTTTTTCGATACTCCCTAATACAACAATAATGTACTGGTAGTTCGTAAGTTAGTCAGCCTTCTTTTCTTGGATGTGACCATTCGCCTTACTTGCCAGATTGCCAACGGACGGTAGAGTTTTGTTACAGGGGAAACCCCGCGCTTACAGACACGTCAACGCATATCAGTCAATAAACCCGTAGTCCACTGGGTTGTAAGAGGCCATCCTTAGTTCCTACGATTCGGGAAGCTTCTAGCGAAGCGAGAGAAAAGATATCTATCTACGTACGTAAATGGATTGTTCTCTCTTAAGGTCACATATGAGGAATTGTCTCTTTGAAGAGCACTCTCAGAGCCGGATGTACTTTGATCGCATTCGAAAGCTCGAGACGAGTGGAATCCATCTCCATTGCTGTCAATTGTCGAAACAGATCCATCAGAGGCTCATATCGGAATAGATAACAATTCGTCCATGGCGAATTGATTCCGATAATCGTGCACTTCTATCACAAGGACTGTCTTGGAGCTCCTCGTAAAAGCATTCGTTTCACGTTTCAAGAGAGCTTTTACTGAGAAGAAGAAGGGAAGATCAAACGGAATGGTTGTGTATACGTCGTATATGTATGTAGACGGTGCGGTGCACTCTTATGATTCCACTTCATGGGACGCCTTACTTGAGCTTGCATGCATAACACGAGGTGCAAAGGCCAGCAGCCATTTCGACGAGCACGTGTTCGTTCAAACTTCGTGGTCCATGATTTAAGTTGGCATGATGGCCGACTTAGGAAGTTGAAGCGGAATCGTAAACTTCCAAGAGTACATCTATTCAAAGCATTTGAAGGGGCCCATCGTGTCCCAATTTTGACACCCTTTTCACTCAAAGCTATGGACTTGCAGCAGCACTTCCGAGGACTCTTGACGCTTGATGTCTTTGGAACAACTCGAAGAAAATAATGGGACTTGGGAGAGAAAAAATAATGTTCCATTGAGTTAGGAAAAGACTTTCAAAGAAGTTATTACATTTCTACTTGATTTTCAAAGAGGAAACGAGAGTTTTGGGATTTTAGAATGGCCCCGTAATATCTTTTCAGAGTGGAAAAGGAAACTTTTTCACATGGA
This sequence comes from Tigriopus californicus, assembly GCF_007210705.1. Taxonomy (NCBI): domain Eukaryota; kingdom Metazoa; phylum Arthropoda; class Copepoda; order Harpacticoida; family Harpacticidae; genus Tigriopus; species Tigriopus californicus. Next base: position 837,086 of record NC_081440.1, on the reverse strand, counting down.
ACTTCTACCTTCCCCACTGAAAACGAGTTTCCTTGTTCCAAAACGACGATGAAGAAAAAGAGGAAAAAAGGGCAAGAAAGAATTTCTCACTCCCCCTCGCTAGAAAAGTCATAAATTTAGCGAGTGAGGGTCATTTTTGGCACTCAATTGGTGCCAACTTGGAGCGTGAAGTGCCCTATTTCCACCTTCTAATATTGCTCTATCTCAGCTGGTGAACATCATCATCATCATCATCATCATCATCAAAATAATACCGTTTGATCAAAGCTAATACAATCCAAGAATAAAGTTGGAATACATTGGGTCCTTGGACAAAAAAGACCGTGAATTGTGTCTCCCATGAGTGTCATGCCAACCGACAACCAGGAATCTGTGGGCGTTGACGTTTGTGTTTTTTTGTGCGAGCCTCAATTGGAAGAAAAACTGTCATCCATTTCTCGCTTGATCGCCCTTGGGCTTTATCACAACACACTTTGCTTCCTGCAGAACTTGGTGAATGACAAGTGTTTGTTTGAAAATAACCCAAAATTGAGGTGTCCTATTCGAAAATTCCTTTTTTGATCTCTTGCTTAACCCATACGCTACGCTCAGTTTACGACTTTCCTGTGACAAGTAAGACGATTAGCACAGTGCTTGAAACGCCTTATTCAGTTTTGATATGGATGTCTAAACCCATATTGGTATTTTTCTCGTGAGCATTATGAACAACTTTTGATACATTACTCAAGAAATTCTAGCTCACATAAAACCTTGTATGCCTAAGAACTTAAAAATGAATTGAAATGTTCAAATACCTAATTGATGAAAATTAGAAGTAGTGTTTGATAGTACTTGTACAATTTCACCACTAGCGAGTTAAATGGGATTGAATAGTCCTGTTTTCATTAGTTTAAACATTAGAAGTGGCCGTGATATATCTGAACTTAAATGCTTAAATGCCACAAAATGAAAACATTTTGGGGTCTACAATCTCAAAATGACTTCAAATGCTATATTACATCCCTTAAAACACGTCAAACGTAATTTCTTTGAAATTGGACTTTTAAGTATTAAAAATGCACTTTTTTATGCTTTCAGTTGAATTCTGAGGACAATGCATACAACAGGAAATCTTTTAGGTATACATTTTTCTGGAAGATCTTACTGAAACGAAATAAAAACTGCATCTCTAGGGCCTTATTGTTCTTCTTGGATCTTCCTTGGTTGCTTAAAAAGATAGGATTTTAACAGATCCAAGACACAGTCGAAACTACTTTACAAATCTACAGGGTTTATGGGATTGTTTCCAAAATTTTGAGGTATCTTGAGATTGGAAGAGGAGAAGTCCAAATAATCTTATGCTTCTGCAATATTGTGTATCATTTCTTATTGTCTCACTGTTTGAGTTCAGTTTTAAAGTAAACATTTTGGAATCAAAGCAGATGCAATTGAACCATTCTAACGCAAGTACTCAGTGACATTTTAATTGAGCATGCTCTAATTTATATTCAAGCCAAGTATGCTCCTAATTTCCAATTTGATTATTCAATCAAAGCCACAATTCAAAATGGCAAGATCATTCAAGTGGTTCCTCATGATTTTGCGAGCTAAAAAAGTGTCTAGTTGTGTTTGGATATTTGTCTCGAAACTTGGTCATACTGACGAGATGGTGAGAAGAACTAACTCTATCCAAAAATCTAGCTATGACCGTTCACTTGTCTTTCGCTTTCTCCCTGGCTTCATCTTAACCAAGGACTTCCTGTCTCAACTTACAACTTCAGAGGTGTATCAAGAAACGGGCGCCTCTCACTCAACCTCTTGGTTGCACCTAGAGAGTACTACTCATTCCGTAAAATAGAGGAGTAATTTCATTTTTAAGGCCCTATTGCCTGAGGTGACACACTCTATTCATGTGAGAGGGAGTTTACTTGTAATGTGTCTTTACAACTTCTACATCAATTGGAAGTGTAGTTCTTCAAAACTCATCTTTTGAGAGTTTTTCTTTCTTTTTTGGTCGGTTTGAAGGGTGACCATCAGCTTGAGTTGCACCTTTCAGAATCAAAATGTAATCCAACACAAACTAAGCTATCTTATTGCACTGTAAATTGCTTACTTCGCCATCCTCATATCAGGCATGAATGTGCCTCCAATGTTAGAATGAAACTGCTAAGGTTGCGGCAACAAGTCCTCTTCATCGAAAAAATACTGTTGCTTTTGGCATTCCGGAGTAGAATTGGACTAAAATATCGTCGGAACACCTGTGGCAACAGGAAGTTACGTGAACGGCCAAATACCAGATAAAAACTTGATGGTCTGAATTGGACAACAGGCTCCGAGATATTGGCAGAGGAAGGTCGTCTTTCTACGTACTTGGGCTTGGAAAAACTTTTTCTTCCACTTTCAACTATCCCATTCTCCTCGAGATATACAAAGCGAGTCACTGATACCACGCGAAACTCAAAGGGCGAACGCTGCCAAGTCATAGTTACTGGGTTATTCGAGGTCGTCAAAGAGACGAAGAAGATTAGTGTTTGGTTGGTGGTAAAGGCTATCGATATCCTGTAGAAAGTCTGCCAAGTAATCCTGTCGACATGAAACTGTCTGCATGCCTTCTAAATATCAAAGGAATCTATGATGAGCTCCTAAGCTAGACTGAAAGTGTGATTAGATGTGCAGAGCTCCCATGAGAAAATGCTACAAACATAGTGGGGGACTATGGAGAACTCAATCAAGCCGAATATCAATTTGAATTGATGAACAAGGGAATATGTCAGGAACCCGGACCTCCTACATTCATTGCTCTGATTTGCCTTTCATAACCTTGATGGAGTTTGTACTGTAGTAGATATTATAGGAGAGAATCATAGTGATAACAGCATGGGATGCATAGTACTCTAAGTAACGAACATACCTTTTGGATTAAGTTCTTCCAGCATATGAGACATACCGAGGCTAAGCCCCACCAAGGAAGCCGCCAAGACCGTGATGGCTAAGGCAACACAACTCACAATGAGGACGATTCGTTGCCTCTCCTTCTCAGAAGGCGGTGCAAAGTCATCATCGTCAACCGGTGTTAGCGGAATAAGGCCAGCCTCCACCGCCAACTCGGCCTTGAGGCGCTCAGCCGCGAGTTCCACATCCGTGTTGTTGTAACCATTTCTCTTTGAGTGATTGTTATTGGCACCTAAACCACCGCCACCACCTCCTGGAAAGACACTCTCCCGGCGACTTCGGGTGCCACCCGGGTAGCACTTTGCACTGCGGGTGCTTCTTCGACTACTATTTCGGCGTAAGAATTCGTTCAGGGTGGCCGAGTTGGGAATGTCTAGTCCGGTGCCGGCCTGACTATGAGCCCGGGATATTCGACCTTGTGGCATAAGAAAGGGGGTTTTGCTCCTGGCCGAGGTCTGAGTGGCAAAGTCTCCCACGGCACAGGATCGTCTTCTTTTGATGTCTCTGTGCATCATCCATTCATCAAGTTTGTCGGATGCAGCTCTCATGGTGTCATCCGAAGCGGCATGAGCTTGCCGTCGGTATTGTTGGTACACTTTCTCTAATCGATTTGCTGCAATCACGTCCTGGGCATTCAACATCTCTGAGAAACGTCGTTTGTAGTCCGAAGAAGACATTAAGGAATTGTATTGGATGTACTCATCATCAAAGCTCGAGCACTTGGCATTCTGACCGCCTTCCAAGGGACCAGATGGGATCGTGGCATTGCGACCACCCGGCCTTTGCGAGACGAATTGGGCATTGGCATAGAATGACGGGATCTTATTCACGATCGTCCGGGCGCCAACCACCGGAGATCGTACGCCCGACATAGTCACCACGGTCTCCTCACCCGTAGCCCGTTCTCGAATGAGGTAAGCTCTTTGAGGCCCGGGTCCAGGCCCGGCATAGCGAGCCAAAGTTGGTCCGCACGAGATCGTGGATGGCCGACGATGATCGGGACTGATGAGAGCGGCACTATCACTAACACAGCTATTGGATCTTTGGTCCCGGAACCGATGGGGTGTCAAGAAGTTCGACTGTCCATCATCCGGAGATGGGGTTGTCAGCAAAACAGGTGGAGCCAACATTCTGTCGAAAGACCGGGAGCGTTTGCTCCTCACGTTCCTCTCAATTTGCCGATTTTGACGGTCGTTCCCTCCACTTAGGAACTTTTGCGAGCCCACGGAGTTACTTCGGAAGCTCTTTCCTCTTGCGTTCTCGTCTCGGATTTGAATTGTTCTTCCTTTCCCTCTTTTCCCGTTCTCGACGTGCAAGTATTTTTCTCTGGGTGGTACTTCTCTACCTTCTCGATGGAGAAGGAATAGGCCTCCTCGTTTCCATGAGGAGGCGGAGCGAGAGAAGGGCAGGGAGGACGAGGAGGACCAGAAGGACCAGGAGGGCCGGGAGGACCGGGAGGACCGGGAGGGGGATAGGAAAGAGGGGAGATAAAAGAAGTCAGCTGAAGAGTTCCTTGTTTCGCTTTGTCCTTTTCCCCTGGCTTCAATTCCTGTTACTCTTCGTTCTCCCCGATGGTCGTCGGGAGTGCTGTTTGTATTCCTACCTCTTTGGGCTTGCCTTCCCTCAAAAGAGGTTCGCGACCACCAGGGAAACGAGGGAAAGATCCTTTTCTTTTTCTCTCTCTTCTTCGCCCTCCTCTCGCTGGTCGACGCCAGAGAGTTGGCGGCGTTCCCATTTGGGTTTTGGTTCTTTTTCGACTTGTTCCATACATGAGGTTTGGTCGTGGAAAGAGACCGCGGCGCTTCAGGGGACAAGGGCCCTCTGAAGTAGTCACTCTCCAAAAGTGCCTTGAGCATGGACAAGGACAGGCGGGGGGAGACTGAGGAAGAATAAGAGGGACAAATAGAACAACCTAGGGTAGAAGCATAAGGTCTGCTGCCATGATCGAGACGCCGACCGGAATTTGGTAAGCTTGGGTAAAAATTCTGGATGATTGCCGCCCGTCTAGGTCGGTGGTAATTGTGGTGACGATGATGATGATGATGGTGATGATGATGGGAACGGAACCAAATTGGAACATATGGATTTACCAGACACGCGTTGGGTGTTCTTTTCCTTGCTCGGCCTTGACTTCTCCCACCAGACGATCGGTCCTTGACTTTGACAGTTCCACATAATTGGGTTCTGCCCATGTTTCAGGCGCACTAAAAGTTTTTTGGGATCAGTTCCACTTTTTGCGCTCACTTCAAAACGGTTGCGTCGATCTCAGTTCATGACCACAACTTTCACTCTGGACACTATTTGGTTCGCATCAAAGGCCGCTTTGAGCCCTCATGCGGCTTTTTCTTCCAATTCTTGTCATCTCAGGATAAGCAGACCAAACTTTTAATTTGACAGAATTTCTCGCAAATTTCACACGCTCAAGTGCAAACTCATAAGCAGACTCTTGTGACAACTTTTTAAATTGGAATACAGCGGAGGGTTTCAGATCCAGACCTATGACCTGAAATATCTTTATCTTATGTCCTTGACCCTTGATTCTTGGCATCTAATGACCTGGCATTGCTAAGGGACACTGGGCATTATTCAGAATGATACAAAAGAGGCCCAAACGAAACTCTTTGTGTCTCTCGGGGGAGAAGTCGTGACCGGAATATGGTACCTCACTCTATTATTGCATGTTGTTTTCGAACTCAAAGGCAAGAAGAGTCAAAGGGGAAGACGAATTCCCGGTCCCACCACAACACAAATCATGAAATATTACAGTGTGAGTCAGAAAGTTATGTTGTATTAAGGTACAACTAACTAACAAAAAGCCCTCTTGGCGTAAAGTAACGATATCCATCAGTCCGAACAGATCAAAGTCAAGAGCCTCCTCTGCCAAGAAAGGAATAATTTGTCAAGCACTAGTTAGTTCCCCAGGGCGCTGATTGTTATTAAAAGCAACGAAAGTTGAGGGCTAGAAAGTCGAGAGACTGCCAATTGGCACCCACTCATATTCAAAGGCCAGGCTTGGGAAGCGTACAATATGCAAGAACATACGGATTCCATTTGAATGTCATTTCCATAATGGACTAACTAAACCCCTTCACTGACTTGATTAAACAGTCGCTGAATAAAATTCCTATTAACTTGGGAGGCATGATGAGATGGGACCAAAGATTGTACGTCATTTCATTGGCGTGTGCTGTGTGTCAGAATCCATCAAACACCCATAGAAATCAAAATACAGCCCTAATGGTACTGGTGAGGTCAAATAGCTTTTCAAAACTGAGGTTCCAAGAACACTTAAAAAGCCAAGACTCCGCCAAATCCCATCGCATCGTAATAAGTCAGGTTTGAACAAAGAGGGAAGGAACCCTGGTTTGATGTAAGATAAATCAGGATTCCATTTTGAGACTAACTAGCTGGTTTCCAGCACCCCACTAACCACGTCAAATACAATGGAAAATGCAAATTTCAACTTCATGTTACAACCTTCTGTGTTTTTTTAATGTTTGATCACATCACCACCCCATGGATGGCTTGACTGATTCATTTTGGACTCTCTTGGGGGGCAGAGGGGAAAAAGGTGGAAACGGAGAAGAGCTATTTAGGGAGCGTTTCCGAATCTCAAGGGCAAATATATTTTTCATTCATATGTATTGTGTGTACCAAGTTCTATTTGCTTTTGATTTCGAGCGGGCGTAGAGAGCACATCAATGTTGGATTTGATCAAATTACAAGGGATAAAGAAGAACGCGCGGAATGCGCCAATGTGAAGCCTCACATTCAACTCTTAGCCTTACGGGAGATGGGTTTTAGTGAGGCCTTCGCATTTCGAAGCAGCCTTGACGTGAGAGCGACAATCCAATTCCAGAAATGTGCCCCCTTGAGAGGTAAAGATTTCTTGTCTTTTCAAGGTCTTTGGGGGACAGGGGGAGGTGGGGGGGGATCTTAGCCAATTGTCTCGACTTTATTGGATACACATGGTGCTGCGGAAAAGCTGGCCTCGTCGTTCGATGGACCATTGATTGGCTCAACGGGACAGAAACTCGTTCCAATATCAGGACTCCCATCTCAGGCCCGTCAATGCTTATTTTTGGTTGAGAACGGACGTGGAATTTCTAATCCCATCAAGCACAACGTCAAACGTCTGAAGGCACGCTCGTTCCCGCATTGCTTTTGCGATAGGCCAGTGAATCAATTATTTAGGGGGGAGCCTAAGCCAGTTCCAGTTTGTTTCAAATCACCTGGCCAGAGTAGAGTTGAGCTTTGCGTCATCATTCATTGCATTTGTTTTTCGAAGGAAAATACTTGAACTCTCGAACACGAACTTCCGTGAAAGAGAAAGGTCAATTTTCGATCGATCACGACCTTCAACAAATTTGGGTTCTATTGAAGGCCACTTTGGGAAGGGATTGTTGCTCTTCTTAGTAGAGTTGGCAAGCTGTCAGATAACAATACTTACGACTCACTGACAAGCTTTCCATGGAAAGGCTGGCTAAGCTTAATGTATGCTTTATAATTATATTCAAAAAACATAAAGTACATCAGTTGCGATTATTGTTCACAAAATTGTGTTTGAGAAAGCTTTAAGCACGAACATTTTTAACGAGAATGACCGTAGGGGTATAACGTGTGAGGTGAGAGTACAGTCTAGTCATAACGAAACTAGACTTGTCGAAACCATGAAATCCTCGTTTATTCTATATAGAGCTCCCAGCCTATATAATCTTTTACCCACCTGCCTTCGACAATTCTACTTATTAGATGATCCTATGCCATCTTTTAAAGCAGACTTAGATAAGTTTTTAAACACCACTCCAGACCAGCCTTATGTTCAAGGGCTAGCTCGATCTGCCAATTCTAATTCATTGCAAGATCAGATATTTTACCGTGCTTGACTTTGTCCACTATCTCATGGGCCAATCATTCTTTGTTTTCAATTTCTTACCGGGGATTCCATCCCCTGTATCGGTGGACAATCCGAAAAAAAAAAGACTAACAAATGTGTAAGACGCTAGATATCTCTTTTGAAGTAAACGTTTCCCATAGAGGCTCAAATTTGACCAAGAAAGGCCATTAAAACTCTCAACCTGAAATTAGCATTGTTTACCAAAGTCTGATGATTGGTGCAAAATATTTATGTAAATACGCGTACATCAGCAAATGAAGCGTTAGGCTTGGAGTTGAGTTTAAAAAGGGCTTTGGGGACAGCATAGAGATTGCATACGTGCATACTTGTCATCCAACTTAGAAATTTATAACCTAAATATCATTATCTTTTTCTATGATTTCCTCAAGAGCTGCTTGCCTTTTGTTCCTCTGCTATGATACTCAATATACTGGTTTGAATCACAATAATGATTAAATCATCCAAAAGACATGTTGCTGACTCATTTAAAACTAATATTTTGAAGGACGAAAAATATCAATCAGCTCAAAGAATTTGACAAAGATGAAGTTAGTAAAAGGTTAGATGCTAACACTGGGGTTTGAACCCACACCGTCAATGGAGAAGACTCTTGCCCTGCCTTGCTACCTTAGAATATTTATTATATGGCTAAATGCCATAAAAAGTGGCAGCATGCTCTTGGCACAAGGACAGACCTAGGCAACATCTTTCAGGCAATTAAAAGACACCTTCTTTAGAAAGCACAAAACAAAAGAGATGAGGAGAAATCGAAAAAATAGTTTTTCAGCCTATAGATACAGCCCGTGATATGACCAATAACTTGCAAGTGGGCCCTCAAACTGTTGGATAAGGTACAGGCTCTCCAGATCCTGGCTAATGCTATTCTCACAAAAAACTAGTATCAATAATTAGGGTGATGGGATAATCAATAATCCGTTTTTCTTACGCAGAGGCGCCGAAGCTTTGTTATTGGTTCTGAGTAATGCTATATTTCCAACTTTTATCCACCTCACTAGTGGCAGACCCTTTTCATAGAGAATATTTCATCCCTGGCTCATTTACTTGATAGAGATGCGAAGAAATGACGAATCATTTTCATAATGAATCAGAACTTCAGGCTGTGGAAGCTCTTAGGACGGAAATGGCTGAAATGAGTGCTGAAGGATTTGTACAGACAACAATGTTCAGTATTTGCCAATTCTATGACTCTGTTCCAATAGTATAATGGGAGATATTTCGCCTTTTAACACTCATCGCCCTAAAGAAGGGAGCACATTCGTTCGAACTCTCCAAGCACATTCGCCAATGCTATTAGACATTGGACCCAAGTGGGGTTGACAGGTGCTAAATAAGGCCGAAAATAAACAGAACCGATTTCTAGCACTCATGCTTAGAATATTTGAAGCTGCCAAGCTTGTTTCAACAACATCTATTTTCAGATTTTTAAGTCCCTTTTTGAAGTCAGGAAAGGTGATCCAGCATATTTAGTATTATGCTTCAAAGTTTACTTTAAGCATAAGATAAATTAAGTTTCTATAATTCACCCCCTCCAGCTCGACTAGAAAAAGTGTCAAAGAGAGTCTTGAGGACAAAGTCAAAAGATCTCCAGGCTAGCTGCCTTAGCTTATTGTTAAAGATTGGCTGTCCAATCTACTATGCCTGGTTCGATCCTACGCTAGCCGAGTACATTTAGTTCTTTACAGTATCTAAATTAATGCATGAGTTCCAGCTTTAACAGGTTCAATGGGCGAACCTACGATCATTCCCGAGGGTGAGGTAGTAATTAATGTTGGTTGTCATGACGGATCGGGAAAATCCCTCAATTGGGACAATCATCATCAGATGGTAAGCCGTACGAGAGAGCTGCCATCTGACTCCGTAACAAACAAACAAAACAGTAGCTAAAAGATCCCTAAGCGTTTTGAGTATCATGTGTTTCTACTGCTGAGGTTTTGGGTTTTAGTTCAGCTAGGAACGCTGGAATTGGTTTAGCCCTAAACTTAGCCAAGTGTCGGAAAGATTTATCTTTTTTGTTCTTGAACAGACGAGGTAAACTTAACACTGGACCACGTGGAACGAAGCTGTCCAGGTGTTGTCATCTCGTCAGATCAAATAAGATTTAGTTGGGCAGAGCTTGTCAGGACGTCACAGTTCAACCCAATTTATCGAGTAACCAAAGCCTTTTTCGAACCAACCCGCAGTCCAGGGAACATCCATACAAGACAAATACACACAATCAACTTGATGCAAACTTGTTCATCCTGGATCATGAGATGACAAGGCACATTGGAACACTTTCTGCACCCAGGGATCAGTCCCGAACACGTCGCTAATGCATGACGAACTAACATTTCACCTCTCTCCGTGGTCTGAAAGTAAGCCCAATGTTGTCATATTTACATATTGTTCCCCATCACTGTCAAAAAGGAATCATCCCTAAATGCATTCTGTCACCCAATGCCAAGCCATATAAAAAATAGTTCCAACCTCTTGACATCATCCATTTCCCCTGTAATCTCTCAGGATTTGTCTGTCCTCAAGAAAAACTGTTTCTTTCGTTTTCATGGTGAAATATGGCTCCTCTGAGTCTGCCCCATCATTGCATATTCATGTGTTTCAATGTGTTTTCCGTGTTCCCATCATTAAATGCGTCGAAATGGGCACGAACGCCACCCAATCAAACCCCAAACTCCACACCTTACTAAAAGAAAGGATTTCGTTTACGTTTTGAAATAGCTGGGAGAGAGCAAGTGATTCAATTGTACTGATGACTTCTCTCCCTCAACCACAACCAATTGATGGGAGAAACCCGAGAAAGGCTAGAGCAATTACCAACCAAGCGTTTGTTCTCGCTTCGTGCTTCTCGTTCTCGGACCAGAACAAAAAAAAATGTTGCAGCCTTCCCAAACTTTTAGAAAGGAATCCTCGGATATCTAGATTTTGCCACTTATTTCTCTTGAATGTACAAAAATGCCTGCCACATCCCGAAGCCAAGCTCAAAGTTATGCGGTTGTGAAGAAACTTTTGTCTTTTATGGCCAAGTCCTGATTGTAAAGAAGTTGTGAAGAATCCGTTTTGTATGCGTTTGTCGGGGAAACATCAGCCAAAACCATCCAATTTTAATTGCAGATTCTTTTTTTTGGTTTGGTTTTTCANATATCAGGACTCCCATCTCAGGCCCGTCAATGCTTATTTTTGGTTGAGAACGGACGTGGAATTTCTAATCCCATCAAGCACAACGTCAAACGTCTAAAGGCACGCTCGTTCCCGCATTGCTTTTGCGATAGGCCAGTGAATCAATTATTCAGGGGGGAGCCTAAGCCAGTTCCAGTTTGTTTCAAATCACCTGGCCAGAGTAGAGTTGAGCTTTGCGTCATCATTCATTGCATTTGTTTTTCGAAGGAAAATACTTGAACTCTCGAACACGAACTTCCGTGAAAGAGAAAGGTCAATTTTCGATCGATCACGACCTTCAACAAATTTGGGTTCTATTGAAGGCCACTTTGGGAAGGGATTGTTGCTCTTCTTAGTAGAGTTGGCAAGCTGTCAGATAACAATACTTACGACTCACTGACAAGCTTTCCATGGAAAGGCTGGCTAAGCTTAATGTATGCTTTATAATTATATTCAAAAAACATAAAGTACATCAGTTGCGATTATTGTTCACAAAATTGTGTTTGAGAAAGCTTTAAGCACGAACATTTTTAACGAGAATGACCGTAGGGGTATAACGTGTGAGGTGAGAGTACAGTCTAGTCATAACGAAACTAGACTTGTCGAAACCATGAAATCCTCGTTTATTCTATATAGAGCTCCCAGCCTATATAATCTTTTACCCACCTGCCTTCGACAATTCTACTTATTAGATGATCCTATGCCATCTTTTAAAGCAGACTTAGATAAGTTTTTAAACACCACTCCAGACCAGCCTTATGTTCAAGGGCTAGCTCGATCTGCCAATTCTAATTCATTGCAAGATCAGATATTTTACCGTGCTTGACTTTGTCCACTATCTCATGGGCCAATCATTCTTTGTTTTCAATTTCTTACCGGGGATTCCATCCCCTGTATCGGTGGACAATCCGAAAAAAAAAAGACTAACAAATGTGTAAGACGCTAGATATCTCTTTTGAAGTAAACGTTTCCCATAGAGGCTCAAATTTGACCAAGAAAGGCCATTAAAACTCTCAACCTGAAATTAGCATTGTTTACCAAAGTCTGATGATTGGTGCAAAATATTTATGTAAATACGCGTACATCAGCAAATGAAGCGTTAGGCTTGGAGTTGAGTTTAAAAAGGGCTTTGGGGACAGCATAGAGATTGCATACGTGCATACTTGTCATCCAACTTAGAAATTTATAACCTAAATATCATTATCTTTTTCTATGATTTCCTCAAGAGCTGCTTGCCTTTTGTTCCTCTGCTATGATACTCAATATACTGGTTTGAATCACAATAATGATTAAATCATCCAAAAGACATGTTGCTGACTCATTTAAAACTAATATTTTGAAGGACGAAAAATATCAATCAGCTCAAAGAATTTGACAAAGATGAAGTTAGTAAAAGGTTAGATGCTAACACTGGGGTTTGAACCCACACCGTCAATGGAGAAGACTCTTGCCCTGCCTTGCTACCTTAGAATATTTATTATATGGCTAAATGCCATAAAAAGTGGCAGCATGCTCTTGGCACAAGGACAGACCTAGGCAACATCTTTCAGGCAATTAAAAGACACCTTCTTTAGAAAGCACAAAACAAAAGAGATGAGGAGAAATCGAAAAAATAGTTTTTCAGCCTATAGATACAGCCCGTGATATGACCAATAACTTGCAAGTGGGCCCTCAAACTGTTGGATAAGGTACAGGCTCTCCAGATCCTGGCTAATGCTATTCTCACAAAAAACTAGTATCAATAATTAGGGTGATGGGATAATCAATAATCCGTTTTTCTTACGCAGAGGCGCCGAAGCTTTGTTATTGGTTCTGAGTAATGCTATATTTCCAACTTTTATCCACCTCACTAGTGGCAGACCCTTTTCATAGAGAATATTTCATCCCTGGCTCATTTACTTGATAGAGATGCGAAGAAATGACGAATCATTTTCATAATGAATCAGAACTTCAGGCTGTGGAAGCTCTTAGGACGGAAATGGCTGAAATGAGTGCTGAAGGATTTGTACAGACAACAATGTTCAGTATTTGCCAATTCTATGACTCTGTTCCAATAGTATAATGGGAGATATTTCGCCTTTTAACACTCATCGCCCTAAAGAAGGGAGCACATTCGTTCGAACTCTCCAAGCACATTCGCCAATGCTATTAGACATTGGACCCAAGTGGGGTTGACAGGTGCTAAATAAGGCCGAAAATAAACAGAACCGATTTCTAGCACTCATGCTTAGAATATTTGAAGCTGCCAAGCTTGTTTCAACAACATCTATTTTCAGATTTTTAAGTCCCTTTTTGAAGTCAGGAAAGGTGATCCAGCATATTTAGTATTATGCTTCAAAGTTTACTTTAAGCATAAGATAAATTAAGTTTCTATAATTCACCCCCTCCAGCTCGACTAGAAAAAGTGTCAAAGAGAGTCTTGAGGACAAAGTCAAAAGATCTCCAGGCTAGCTGCCTTAGCTTATTGTTAAAGATTGGCTGTCCAATCTACTATGCCTGGTTCGATCCTACGCTAGCCGAGTACATTTAGTTCTTTACAGTATCTAAATTAATGCATGAGTTCCAGCTTTAACAGGTTCAATGGGCGAACCTACGATCATTCCCGAGGGTGAGGTAGTAATTAATGTTGGTTGTCATGACGGATCGGGAAAATCCCTCAATTGGGACAATCATCATCAGATGGTAAGCCGTACGAGAGAGCTGCCATCTGACTCCGTAACAAACAAACAAAACAGTAGCTAAAAGATCCCTAAGCGTTTTGAGTATCATGTGTTTCTACTGCTGAGGTTTTGGGTTTTAGTTCAGCTAGGAACGCTGGAATTGGTTTAGCCCTAAACTTAGCCAAGTGTCGGAAAGATTTATCTTTTTTGTTCTTGAACAGACGAGGTAAACTTAACACTGGACCACGTGGAACGAAGCTGTCCAGGTGTTGTCATCTCGTCAGATCAAATAAGATTTAGTTGGGCAGAGCTTGTCAGGACGTCACAGTTCAACCCAATTTATCGAGTAACCAAAGCCTTTTTCGAACCAACCCGCAGTCCAGGGAACATCCATACAAGACAAATACACACAATCAACTTGATGCAAACTTGTTCATCCTGGATCATGAGATGACAAGGCACATTGGAACACTTTCTGCACCCAGGGATCAGTCCCGAACACGTCGCTAATGCATGACGAACTAACATTTCACCTCTCTCCGTGGTCTGAAAGTAAGCCCAATGTTGTCATATTTACATATTGTTCCCCATCACTGTCAAAAAGGAATCATCCCTAAATGCATTCTGTCACCCAATGCCAAGCCATATAAAAAATAGTTCCAACCTCTTGACATCATCCATTTCCCCTGTAATCTCTCAGGATTTGTCTGTCCTCAAGAAAAACTGTTTCTTTCGTTTTCATGGTGAAATATGGCTCCTCTGAGTCTGCCCCATCATTGCATATTCATGTGTTTCAATGTGTTTTCCGTGTTCCCATCATTAAATGCGTCGAAATGGGCACGAACGCCACCCAATCAAACCCCAAACTCCACACCTTACTAAAAGAAAGGATTTCGTTTACGTTTTGAAATAGCTGGGAGAGAGCAAGTGATTCAATTGTACTGATGACTTCTCTCCCTCAACCACAACCAATTGATGGGAGAAACCCGAGAAAGGCTAGAGCAATTACCAACCAAGCGTTTGTTCTCGCTTCGTGCTTCTCGTTCTCGGACCAGAACAAAAAAAAATGTTGCAGCCTTCCCAAACTTTTAGAAAGGAATCCTCGGATATCTAGATTTTGCCACTTATTTCTCTTGAATGTACAAAAATGCCTGCCACATCCCGAAGCCAAGCTCAAAGTTATGCGGTTGTGAAGAAACTTTTGTCTTTTATGGCCAAGTCCTGATTGTAAAGAAGTTGTGAAGAATCCGTTTTGTATGCGTTTGTCGGGGAAACATCAGCCAAAACCATCCAATTTTAATTGCAGATTCTTTTTTTTGGTTTGGTTTTTCACGGGGTTTTCTAACCGCTACAGGGAATGTAACCCCCAGTGCTATTATAATGAAAGGTTATAATTCGTCTATTTATTACTATTCAATCTTTGCATGACATTTGGTCCGCCAACAAATTTGAGTAGGCAGACCGAGCTAGTCCTTGAATGTGGGGTTGATCTGGAATGCTATCTAAAAATTTGCCCACGTCTGACTTGAAAGATGCTACCGGATCAACAAGGCCTACGTATTCCCCACGAATATGATTCCAGATTCTTCCATTGGTTTCAACGAATAAGAAAACATGAGCAAATCGTATGTTTACTGTTAGATACAATAGAACCCCGTCCACCATAAAATAGTCCCGATAATAAGATGTTATCTGCTCTTTCTGCCCCTCTACTTTCAGCGCTTTAGAACCAGGTCAATGTAGTACAGTATAGCTTGCACTATAGTATAGGGATGGTGGTGGGGGCAGAAGAAACCATTGAGGCCTCCTCAATTAGGTGGGGAATATCCAGTTGCACCATCGCACGTCGTGCTGGAGAACAAGGGCAGAACCTCTGAAAGCATTCAAGGCATGCAACTCCCAAATCATCAACCTTGGCGTTGGCAAACCACCGCGTCATCAACCTCAACATTGGGAACGGCACATCCAATGTTTGAAATACGAGTTTTCTCTATCAAAATGAAAACCGTTAATGTAATTTGATCTGTGCCAAGCATCAAGATCCCATCCCTTTTCCTCGTCCAAACAACAAAAAAAAGAGTAATGCTTGGAAATGGTGTGTTCCTCGTTAAAGCTGGGAAGCCCTCACGATTCCGGTCTTCCCTTCCTGAATTCAAAATTTGGAGGCTTAGGATCGGAAAGTTAACGAAGTGGAGATGCAAGAGTGATAACAAACGAGCCACGGGGAGCCTCTCATGATGCCTCAATTTCAACGGCCTTCATGCATGCAATAATCAGGGACCTCGGGAGGCTGTGTACGTAGGAGAAGATGGAAAAAGGCTGCCAGTTGACAGGAACCTCGGGACCTCTGGCTCTTTTGAAACATTGACCAATCATCTGATGCAATTTACCATTTGGACTGGTAGCCAAACATCGAGATGACTGGTAATCTCGTTTATGAGCCAAAAGTTCCAGAGGGTCTGGATTCAACCACTCGTTGAAATGAAACTCGCCAACCAGAGGACAACGACGACGACACGCCTACATGAGAATGGGCATGTTGAGTTTGGCACTCATTCCAGAGAGTGAGAATCGAACTTGGATTGGGATTTGGAACCATCGTCTCAATAAATCTAAAGAAGAGCGACGAGGGAAATCTGTCGACATAAAAGGGATCAGTCCTGGTGAAATTGCCGCCAGCACACAATTCCATGGCCTTGAGGGTCCTTTCTTCTCGTAGCGTTTTTTTGCAGGTGGCGGATTTAACGGTTCGGCATTTTCTGCTTGATAAACAACTCAAGAGAACGGAACAAGAAGAAAAGGAACCAGGAAAGAGAGTTTGAAGAGGGAGGCACATTTGTACCATATCATCTTTTGTGTTCTTCTCAAGAATATTTGTACAAACCTATTTACAATTTTATTGATTTGGTTGCCACGAAATGAAACCTTGTCATAACCAGGTAATTATTTTCAAGTAATGGAACACACCCTAAGAATATTTTCTTGTAGTTTTTATTTTATTTTTTTCCAACTTAAGCTTTGCAATTTAATTGCCTTTTCGGCCTTCATGTTTTTTTTAGCATTTGAGGTCGTGTTTGTCTATAATTCTAGAATTATTATCCCGTTCCTTCATGCCTTTTTGATCTCGATTATCGTTTGATGTTGCTTCAATCGCCAACCAACAAAATATTTTGACGATTTGTTCATTTACAAATGACTTACTAAGTTCTAAAACCGACCGAGAAAAAGACACCCGTTTGGACTAAATCAAAGCACATTTATACGAGTGTTCATAGGCTTGCTGGGATACCGTATTGGTAGAGCATCCGCTTTCCAATTTGCGAATCCTGATTCGATCCCAGGCTTGACAAGTCCAAGCTTCTCTGCGGTATTTGATTACAACATGAGTTGCTGCTTTAACAGCTTAAATGGGCGAACCTGCGGTCATTCCCGAGGGTGAGGTAATAAGTAATGTGGAGCTGTGATGACGAAGGGGGAATATCCCTCAATTGGGACACCCATCATTCAGATGGCAGGCCGAGCGAGAGAGCTGACATCTGACTTCGTAACAAACAAAACAAACGGGTGTTCATTTTTATACCTAAAAAATTGGAAATAATTTGGGGAGGAACACTTTTAATGCATGAAAAGGCTTTGTCTTTCTACATCAAGAAACAAGACCATAACCTGTTGTTCAAACGCACCTTGGATGCACCAAAAAAGTTTTCCACATCTGGATTCGTAGGCCCAGAATCAACTTTTGCATTTCCAACCACTTGAAATGAATTCCCGCAATGAGGCTTTCCTATTTGTTTGATTGGTTGAATGAGAAGTGCTCTCGTTCAGAAGCGTTCTAAAGGTACACATTACATACGTATATTACATTTTCAGTGACAAATCACAACAATCCGTTTAGATGAATGAGTACTGAATATATGCCCGAAGAAAAAATTACTTCTCCAACCAACTGTCAAACCCTCAATATAATTTCCAAATTGGTCCTTGACATCTCGACAACATTCATTTGACTCATTTTGATAATCAGCAACAATTTTCAACAATAAAACGGAAGGTAGTCACTCACCTGTGGCCAATTTCTCGGTGGCCAATTTATCAATTTCTGGTGAAAGATGCAGGGTCACAGCCACCATTGCAAAACATAGTAGGAAAATCAAGGTCGCTATCACACCAATTACACAGCTGGCTCGTTTGAGTTTCTTCTCCTCATCACTGGATCTGAAACAGAAACAAAGTATTTTAAAGCATATTGAAATATATTATTTCTAGCTTTTTAGCATTTCATTTGCCGCGCATCAAATTCCAAACTCGGTCGAAAGAACGAAACGAAGTAAATTGAACGGAACGACTATCCAAAATCACCCAACCTCACTTTCACAGCTGAGAAACAATTTCCTGAATTGATCTTTCTTGCAAGACTAAATGCTTCACGAGGTAGTTAGTGTTTTGTTCTGGATTCAATTTCCATCTTTGGAGTAGGTCGATAAAAGGGATAAATGGATCTACTTCCAAAGACTACCGCTTCTGTGAAGTTCTGACCGGCCATGAACAAGAAGAAAACATGTATTATCACGTTGCATTTCCAAGAACACTAACTCAAAACCGGAATTTTGATAGCACAGGTCATGCCAATGTGAAATAACCGACTTAGTCGTAACTGTTTCCGCAAGAGCTTAGCTAAAAATAAGAAATCCCACTCTGACGTTAAGAATACAGGTCATTTTACGTTTAGCGTAAAGTCCATGTACCAAACATAAGCAATACATTTGCAGGCCACTCTAGTTACTACTCTCACTTGAGATTTTATCATTATGAGCAATCAGTTTATCGCCATCGCCTGCTGCCATTTTAAGTACTCTTATTTGTGGCATGTATAAGGAAAACAGTAAATTTGTCAGCGTTCTCACATTTTACGACATCCAAGTGTAATAAATCTACCTATTCATAACGCAAGGGCCATTTAGATGGCGCAAATGAAAAGAATTTAAGCGACTTTGCACAGAATAGAGTTCAATACTAAATATGCCACTGAAGTAAAGAAAAAGCTGTGAAAAAGCAAGCAAAGCCCTGATTTTGCCCTTTGTTGTCGTAACATGACCAACTCTTGCGGTGAGCAAACTAAATTTTCGACAATCGAAAGAGTTGCGTTACAAAATTCAAAAAGAACCCATTATGGGGACGTTTAGGCAAGCTCTGGCAGGTTCGTTTGTTTGCTGGTACCATTGTCAGTGATGCAAGTTTGGGGCTTCAAACATGTTTTTGAAAAGCTGACCCTTCTTTCGCATTGCTATATGAGGAAAGGTCAGCTTCGTTAAAATCAGGTTGAAACGCCAATTTTGCATCACTTGCACTGGCAGGCAAGTTTGTTTGCTGGTACCAGCGCTTGCCTAAATGTCCGAATTGGTGTAGTTTTGACACAGCATTAACATAGGATCTCTATAAACAGATTCTGTCTGCTCAAACAAGGTAGGAATTTGAAATAGTGGACAAATTTCATCCAAGCTTGGTACGGGTTGGCAGTATGGCCCTTCCAGGATCAAAGGCTCTTCCGGAAATTTCCGACTTTGCAGTTTTCCGGAAAAACACCCAAACACTGGGGTTGTCAAAAAGTCATTGAAAGTAAAGGCTCCACTAAATCCCAACTTGACGAAAAAGTCGAATTTAGGCAAAGAATAAACCACGGTTTGAAGAAAATTCAGGATTACATTTTCAGGATAATTAACGGGTAATTATCACTAAAAGATCAATACATTGGCAGCCCTAAAAGTAAGCCTTGCACTTTCAGTTTGGTCCTGGACAAAGCAGCATTTGAGCCACTTCAAACAAGAAAATAGCTTATAGGCTATTTGTTCGGATTCTAAATCATTCTGATTTTGGGTTTACTCTTTACCTCCAAACTAGGTCTTCCCGGGCGCGCTTTTGGCACTTCTGATTAAAACCTTGGTGGTTTGTGCTTCGTAAAGTGGTATTTGTGAACTCAAAAGCTTTGCCCGTTTTTCCGATCCTTGCCAGAAAATAAATTTGCTTATTTCCGCTTTTCTCAATTCATTTCTTCTTGATAAATTGGGAGCCCTAGGTAGCAGGGCATCTTCTGTATGACGGTGCGCCAGAGCATGACGTCACCTGCGGGTAAACATTATCCTCCACCGTTTAGCGATTTGGCGGTGCTACTTTTTTAAACTTAACCTGACCTTATCAAACCTAACCTAACCTTACTTAGCCTAACCCAACCTAAACTAACACGATATCAATAGCCTTTAAGGTCTCCCTCCAAACCTTTCTAACAATTTGTCACAAATTTAAAAATGAGCACCGCCAACTAATGGTGGAGAATAACGTTTATCTCACCTGCGTGTTTTGTCTTGAGTTTTAATTGATTGGCATCCCCTATGTCCTCGAAACATGAATGTAACACGTGTAAGTCTACCTTCATTTCAATCCCACTAGAACAATCCATTTATTATATCCTTTAGGTCTAGCCATTCTAAAGAGTTAGTGCAAATCCTGACAGCCTTGGAGTCTAGAGATTACACAAAAATCAGATAGAAATCTGAAAAGCTTGCCATGGTTCGGAATGTGTTAATATGTTTGCATTTTCCGCAAAGACAAACAAAGTCATTGAGCCACTGTATTATGCTCCTATTTGTTGAGAACAATTGCTGTTCACGTGGATCGTGAGGTTTAAAAATGCACAACCAACCCCAATTTGCAGGACAAGGGCATTCAATATTAGATACTAAAAAGGCGCTGCAATGATGAGTCAAGACAGTTGCAGTTAACTTCTGAGGCGCTAAAAAAACTCAAATTAAGCAAAAACTTGACGATCTTAAATCAGAAATTGGATCGGGTATTAGAAGTGCATCAATCCATTTAAATGAACTGGAAATTAGGCATATTTGTGGAACAAAAAGGGCCTCGGTTATCTACTTGGCAATGAAAGGTAATCGCTACAGCTGTAAAAAAAAAAGGTTGATCAGCTTTTCTAATACGTTTTCCTCCTTTTTTGGGCTATTCGACTATCCAGGGTCCATTCGACTTTTTCCAGCTTTTTTGCCGTTTTCACACATTTCGGCCATTTTTCGGATTTTGTCTATTTTCGTTCAAACGTTCCTGCTTCCTTCAACGCTACAACAGCAAAAAAAAAAAACCAACAACCCCCCCCCCCAATAAAAAAAACAACCGAGATCACGTTGTGCTGTTTCAAACCAGGGTGAGCTAGGCTATGCTACTCCATGGCTAGGAGTAGTCCGAACAAAGCTCAAAGCAGCATGGCGTAGAACTGCAGTTACGGGTCGAAGAAAACGTTGAAACGCGTAAAGCCATGTCTCGCTCTCCTTTTCTGATGTTTTGAATCTTCTCTCCAAGACCCCTTGAACCTGATATTAATGGAAAGCTTCACATAGGCATTAATAATTTCCAAGTAATTTGCCGACAATTTCTTCAGGTAGACCAGATTGAGGAGAAGACCGTACGATTTTGGAAGTTTTGGGAAAGCAATTTCCAAATTAGGTACCTTTTTGGGCTCGTTGTGGTATGCTTAATGTCCAGAGGTTTTAAATTGTTTATTTAGTTTCTTGTACCTAAAACTCTAGAAATACACCACTCGATGCTTGTTTTCCGCATATTTTATCAACTATTTTGCCATTTTCCCAGCTTTTTTAGACGCTATTTTACCAAATCTAATCGATATTTTTTACGGCTGTAGTAAAAGTAGACGTCTCCGGCACACATTTAATATAAAATCTATTAATTGCTTGCCTGCCAACCAAGCCTCTTTATTTCAAGCTTAAAGTTGTTAATTCAAATCATCTGTACATTACCATGGTTCGTACTATCTCGAGCGTCAAAGCTCTAATCAATTCGGTCACCAGTTCCGTCGATTTAGCAAGTTCAGATTGCTTGAAGAACATAATTTTCTTACGACAAATAATTCATAGTTTTTGAATGAAACATACACTTTGTCGCCTTTGCTTTGATTCAAAACTATAACCTTCTTGATTAAGGCATTGGTAGTGATGAAAAAGCAAAAGGCAAGTAACGACCCAAACAAGTGCCAGCAGCCCTAGATAGCCTAAATGGCCCATGACGGGCTTTTTGGCGGTAAGAAGTTAATGGAGTTACTCAACCTTCAAAATCATTATTTGTTCATTGCTTGTTGGCGAGAAAGGTTTTTTTTAGGCTTTCCATCCCTGACTGCTGAACGAAGACTTGCGAGGGCGTTGATATTTGTAGGAGATCTCGTCAATAACCTAGCAGTAATAGTTTACTTTTATCATAATGACATATAACAAGTTGTTGTCAAGAGCCTGGTACAGAATTGTGCCAAATGGTATACGCATATATTGGCAAATGGTCTTGATTAAAATTTGAACATGAGGCCTGTCTCGATCTCATGTGGTTTCTCATGACAGCATTGTGTGGCAAAATGCACCAGTCAAGCCAACACTCACAAATATGTCACACGGTATGCATATCATGTGCCATCAAAGTATTTTTTGGCTAGCTGAACCTAAGATATCAATGAACTAATCGTCTTTTCAAATTTGTCAACATCGTGATTCTTCAGTACTGCACGTCTATTCGAAATGTCAATTTTTTAACTATTTCATTTCAATTGAAGTGCAAACCACACCTTCGCTACAACCCTGCCTCCTCTCCAGTGAAAAGTGGTGGCCCGATTAAAAAAATGAACGATCGTCAATGAATGAACCGTTATAGTACGGACGCACCACTATAGATGGAAAACAAGGCCTATGAGATTTGCTTCATCTCGTAATGACTTCGTATTTGAGATTACATCCAAATTGAAGGTTTGGGTCAAATCATTTCCTTTTATCATTCCCCCTCGAAGCTTGCCACACTTTTTTTTGCCCAGAAAAAGTTTTGCTCATCTACTCCGAGTAGTTTGGCATGACGCAATCGTTCAATTAAGCTGAAATTTGAAAGACTTGTTTTCAATCAAAGGCTGGACAAAAACAAAATCAAAACAGTACTTTATGTAGATATGAAATTTCTTTTCCCGTCCTCAGCATGTATGTCCATACTCCAGGGGTCCCTAATTGAAGTTTCAACCGTTTGTGGGTAATGTGAAGCTTTTGGAAAGCGTTCTCGCGTTGTTGGAAATTTCCATTACACAGCACTTCAGTTTCGTTTGCATAATAATGCATCTGATTAATAAATCATGATACCCGACCCTCTATTTGAGTCAAACGTTATGAAAGCTCTCAATATACCATTAATCAATTGAATGCAGCATTATTTACTCGGATGGCGACTAATCTCATCAAGCAATGTCAAAAATATTTCGTACTTTGTAAAAATTTGATTTTGCACTATCTCGAAACTAAAAGAGAGAAATGGATCTTTATTGGTCTTAGTCATCGTTAGCTTAGATGTGACCTTTGAGGCATAACAAAGACGAACGATTTTATGGTAAATCCCTATTATACATTGTGGTGACATCTAGGTGGGTTCATAACCTCATCAAAAAAAATGAATACTTCAGGATTGGGATGGTTAATCCCAATAGTTTTTCTCATCTTTTCGTATAAATGATGCTCCATACTGATGGTTCGAGATACCGATGGGACGTTGCGATGCGAGCAACTAATGGGAGTCAAAATGATAACATGTCGCTGTATGAGGGAGAGCTGACGGAATAGAGTGGTTGAAAACAAATCACATCTGCATATCATTTAACAAGTGGAAACTAAATCCCTAGTATTCAAGTTACTTGTCTCCATACTTAATCAAATGAGCTAGAGGCGTAATCTGGGCAGTACAACTTCCAAAGAATCGATCAAGCATTCTTATATTCCTTTTTCGACGAAATCCGCTCTCAAAATGCCGCCAGTCATCATCCTGCGATGGTACATTGTTGGGACCACAACACGCATGTGCCATCCGTGGTGGGTATGGTGTGGACCTAATTTCACGGAATCCCATTTTGTTGACTGAGAGGCATAAAAATATTTCGCCTTGGTCTTGCGTCAGTGTGCGATTCCAAATGGAACCTGCCATTATCCGTTATTGTTCCACCGCTTGGGA
Source organism: Tigriopus californicus (assembly GCF_007210705.1). Lineage (NCBI taxonomy): Eukaryota > Metazoa > Arthropoda > Copepoda > Harpacticoida > Harpacticidae > Tigriopus > Tigriopus californicus. The sequence continues at coordinate 813,380 of NC_081440.1, read as the reverse complement.
TTGTCGACGATCGATGTTGGAAATGGCAACTCCCCAAAGCAAGAGGAATAGGAAGCCAGAAAGACCGGTCTGCTCAGAACTCTTTTTATGGTGGTTCATTGACAAGTTCCCACGGAGTAAGGTGGGTATTAGGCGTGCTCCACCACCCAGACCGCAAGCTTGGTTGCGCCATTGCGTGACGGAGCCAAATAAAAAGGAATAGGTAACGACTGCGTTGGAACAATCTATTCATCGCCCTGTGTCGCCATCTTTGTCTCCTCAAGTCTGTAGCAATCTCGCTTCAACGAGGATGAACAAATGGCCAATAAGGAAAAGATACACAATCTAATGGCTAGAGAGTTAATTGGATAGAAAACCATACATACACCATAACGTACGTACATGTGTACATACACACCTCTATGTTCGTGAATTAAGAATGTCTGGAAAGAGGTGGTTGTGGCACAACAGACTGGGTGATTGACTGAGCAGTGCTATCAATGGAAAAGATCCCTCTTCGTTTTAAAAATGGCTGAGCTAAAGAGGCATTCCGATTGACGAATGAAGTCTACATCTAAGAATTGAAGATGAAAATTTGTCCATTGGCAACTGGAGGATTGCAAGTTGGTCATTAACAATTACAAGTAGGACAGCGTAAGCTATGAACCGATCTGTCCAAATGGTAGCTGCCACAATATGTAGTTGTTATCCTAATAAACTGAATGCATTTTTTTTCGCAGAGGTTAACCTCTGTTTAACAAACGTGTAATGCTGGTACATTTTCAGCCCATTGAAACGCCTGTGCCAAAAAAATTAAGCACAAGCCCAATCCAAGAAAATTAAGGTTGTTGATTGGGATAGGAGTTACATACTATCATCACCCAAGACGTCTCCATTCATTGGTGATATTGTCCTTGACTTCTGAAAACGGCAAATATATATCAAGCTATGAAGACAGATCGGAGAATCTATGACCCAAGACCTTATTCGACAGGTTCGAGTTCTTACTTTTTTAATAGATTTTTTTTACAGATAATGTAATGACGAGATCTCGCTTTGGCCCAACCTCAGTGCAGAAAAATGGACTTTGCGTTCTGCAAAATGTTCTGCGCATTAAAAAAAGGTCAGGGCGAACATTTAATAGAAACTATTACCTCCAATCACGGGCTCCTCTAAGAACGTCATCAAAGTCAAGCCGTAAATCTCAAACAGGTCAGGCCTTGACAACTCAATGATCCATGCTCAATACCAACTCATTAGAAATAGCTCATTAAGAGGAAATTTTTAAACCCTCGTGAAAACTGATGCTATATGTGTAAGAGAGGAGCAAAACAGGCCTACTTGTTTTTTTAGTGTTCGTCTAAACTGGCAGGTCTATCACGAAGGCACCACCCATCACAATTATTTTTTTTGCTTATGCTTCGGTGATTTCTGTCCCACGTAAATTGCTTCATTGGGCTACATATCTTTTATTATTTTCTCTAGAAGTTTAGAAGGAGTGATGGAGGACAAATGCCACAAAAGTGTGAATCAATTCTTGACAATGTAATTCAGTCTGGCTCGGCTTTAAAATAAATAAAAGAAAGAACCTATCCTTCACAAACTGGCCAAGTGGATCAACAGGCTAAAAAGAGAAAAAAGAAATGTAAACCTGAGACGAGGCTCAGCAGGGTTCGAGTGAGAGAATTATGAATTCTTTCAAATCCTTTAATTGCAATTACAGAACGAAGGCAAAAAAATTGGCAAGACCCGTGCAACTGTCCTCTATAGGTTATGGGAAGCTTGCAATGCAACACCGTGAGGCTTTAGCATGGATTAGGCAAATAATTATCGTGTCAACAATGGATTGACTTTAACTATCTGAGCGCAAATGAAAAGCATATCTGCTGATTTGACGTAGTGCACATTTTTCATAGACAACTAAGCATTAAAGCAAAGCCATGGCTTGGAGATCAGAGCGTATTTTGCACTTAACCTTTAACGAGGACCTATGAATGACCAAGAAATGCATCCAAATTTTGAGGGGTCTAAACCCACGGACCTTGCCAAATAGTTAACTTCAACCATTCCAGTCAAATTATCATCACCTAATCAAGGAGATGGCAAATGATTGGCTTATAATGACATACTGGAGGGGCAAAAGTATCTTTAGCCTTGTAAATATTTTGTTTGAATATTAAATCATTTTGCATGATGCCATTAATTGACATTTAGTTTATAAAAGATTGATAATTGGCAAGAAAACCATCTCAAAAGTGAAATAGACACAGTTCAGTTTGAAACGTTCTCTAAGAACCTAACCCTACGAGAATAAAAGGAGAGCATGAAAATGACATTGAATTAATTGTTATTTTCGAGACAGAAATCACGCACGTGTTATTTTCAGTGCTTGTTTTGTCATGGACAGGATCTGGTTTGTGTTGATATATAACGTTATCAGCCCTCGGAACGTTACTAATAGAGATTTTTGAGGAGAAATCGAAAAGGATCTCGCATGCTCGCCCTTCCTTCTTTTCCTTTTGCGATTGGGTCGAGAATTGTACTATTAATAATTCAGTTGGAAAGCGTAGCGAGTTAATCAAAGAAAAGACCCTGATGATATTAATGTCATTCCTAATGCGGATATCGTTCGTTTCCGTTGAGATTTATCATCCAACAAAAGCAACAAGGATTCCACATTCATGTCTTCAGTACTTGAACTATGATTGGAGTATGAGTAAGTGTGCCTTCATCAATCGTTTGCGAGTTCAATGATGATTCCAATTCATTTGATAATAAACGCTCCGTGAATTTCTGAATCAACTGGCTCCCAATCGGTTTGAATTGGCAAAACATGAAGCTCCATTGTTGGTCAATTAATTAAAGGCGAAACATTTTAAATGGAAACAGCAAGATACCTTCAGCATTCATTCTAAACCACTTTCAAACTTGCGATGCTGTAAAAGCTTGACCAATGAAGCAATGATCATTTCAAAATCAAGACCGCTAATGTTCATAATTGTGCCTTCTTGTGTCATTTAGAGAGCAGACCCGTGTCAATTACTTTATTATTGCAATTAATTACATTAAAACAAATCCATGGTTAGAAATGCAATTAATTACAATTGCTTTTTTTTCAAACTTGTTCAATTAAAATTAGTTTCAATTACATTACAAGCCGTTATGGCTTATGGGGATCCTTGGTCTCACTCAAATATATATATATTGTAACAAAACCATTTCAAACCTTTGGGACCTAAATAAATACATACATACATACATACATACATACATACATACATACATACATACATACATACATACATACATACATACATACATACATACATTTCAATAGCATTGTCTTTCTCTCTTGTACAAGAAACTTGAGTCATTTGTGAATGTTTTGTTCAATTACATTGGTGCAAATGTAATTGCAATTCTGTAATTGTAATTTCAATTACAATTGCAATTACAACACAGGTCAGGTCTGTTTGAAATTGAGAGCCGATTTGAAATTGATTTCATTTGCACATGGAGCAGAGATCAATGAGTTGTTGGCTTTCCTACGTGTGGATGGTCTGAATTGTCGAAAGAAGAATACCGGATACGAAACCCTCTCGAGTTTCTGTTCAACATGCAAATCAATGTCAATGCCGCTGTCTAATGATTGGATACTTTTCAAAGAGGGTCTTGAACTACTACAGACCATGTCCGTTTTCATTTAAGGTTCTTGTAAAAGAACTTATCTCCCTAGGCACGTCATCGCATCATTAGGAATCTTTAAACAACATTTGAGGATGACAAGTAATTCGAAATGACTGCCAAAATAATCAGCTGACGCGACTCCATAAACCAAAAGTGTACATAGATGATGTGATGTTCCCACCTGCTTAAACCATTCATTATGCACCAGGGTTAAAATGCCCTTTCAATTAATAACAATTCAAAAACCTCTACGATTTCTTTACCTTCTTGAGAGAACAAGTCAAAAAGCAAAATTAGTTGCCCACAGAAAACAGTCCCTTTGAAATTTGCAGCGCATCACGATGCTAACTCTGTACAAGTCGATTGTCCAGCCACATCTTGAATATGCTTCACCCATTTGGACAAGTCCAAAGATGTTTCACTAGGAACATCACAGTTATCTCGCCTTTGCCAAGGTCTTTGACAAGGTAGATCATGGCCTTTTAGTGAACAGGCTCAATAAGATTGGGATTCAAGGTAAGTTTCTCAATTAGTTAATAAGTTTCATTTGTGGTAGGAAGCAATTAATTAAGGTCGAGGGATCCCTCAGTGACATACTTGATGTCAAGTCCGGTGTTCCTCAGGGATCTATTATAGGTCTTCTCTTTTTCATTATCTTCATTGCTCCATTTTAGAAGCTTAGTGGACAGTTATGTATTTGCTGATGACCCAAATTAGTTTGCCGTAGGAATGGTTAGATTTCTGGTTCTCTGATAGAGGTCCTACACCAGATCTACTCTCTACTCTTGGGTTGGTACAGAGCCGGGTAGAAGTATTGGGACAACACTTTAACAACACGCAGTTTGAATTTCCCTCCTTGTTTGAAATTGCTACTGCTCTGATTGTACAATTACAACAAACTGAATGAATTTTGTAGGAACAAGTTTTCGGTACAACTTTATCATGAAGACCCAGGAAACCATACGCAATGTCATTGCCGAGTTGCACTCGGCCGGCGATGATGCCAAAGCAATATTCAAGGCTACAAAATACCCAAAGATTTAAAGTTAAGGCCTTACTTCAGGGGAAGGCGTCACCTCCTCACCAAGACGATGAAGGAGACCAGGATCAAGAGAAGGAAAAAAACTCCGCAGGCTCTGCAAAGTCAACCCAGGTATCATCAAATTGTTTTCCGATGAATGCAATTTCATTGTGGATGGTGCCTCCAATCCCCAAAACGACCGCTGGCTCTCTGGAGAAAGGTCCAGTGTGCCACCAGTGATGAAGATCATGGTTTTTGGCCTTGTCACTAGCGATGGAAAGGTCATCCGTCCTCACATTTTCCCTACTGGACCTAAGGTCAACACCAACGTCTATGTGGACCTATTGGAGACTGTTGTGTTCCTTGGCTGAAGCATGGAATAGCTATCAGTTCCATGGCTGAAGTCAGCACACCTAGAAAACACACAACTTGTATGGATTCAGGACAGTGCCCCCGTCCACATATCCAAGAAGTCCATTAATTTCTTGAATAGCAATTTTGATATTGTGGTCAAGCCAGCTGAATGGTCTTTCAACAACCCAAATCTCAACCCGGGGGATTACTAGTTGTGGTCTGAGCTGAGGCGGAAGGTCAATGAACATCCAAATACAAGCATTGGAAGTCTAAAGTCCTCCGTGAAGAAGCACATGAAGAACTTCGCCACTGCCGAGGTTACCAAGGCTTGTTTCGGCCTACATTCGGCGCTTGGAGTCTGTCATTGAGACAGATGGCAGCCATATTGAATAGCCTTATACGATCCCCGTACGGCAAGGATTTTGTATTTAATAAAATTATCATTCATAATGGATCTTCATGATGGAGTACAAGTTTAAAGCTTTGTCCCAATACTTCTGCCCGGCTCTGTATAAGTAATAAGCCAATGAGTGGATTGAAACTCAGTTCAATGACCGTTGGGTCGACGCCATTAGACTCTCCATTATTATATGTTGAAGATAAGGGCATTCAATAGGTCTCATCCATGAAGGATTTAGGTGTAGTCCTCCAAAATAATGAAAGTTCGATGAGCATATCCAGTTCAAAGTTGGAAAAAGCTTTTCAAACATGTGGTTGGATATATCGCACGTTTAAGTCCAGATTTAGTATCACGATTATACTCTGTACAAGTCGATTGTCCAGCCGCATCTTGAATATGCCTCGCCCATTTGGGTTCCCATTAGTTCAGCAGGTTTGCAAAAGCTCCAGCAGGTCCAAAAATATTTTACCAGGAACATCAAAGGTATGAGAGAGCTTTCGTATTGGGGAAGGCTTATGGGTGGGACTGTACAGTGTTCAGACAAGGTATGAAAGGTATCTGATACTGTACGTTTTCAAAAGCATTCATTCAGTAGCGGTAAAGAAGTCTACAAAAAAAATAAAATGAAGCTTTTTGAGAACATGTTTAATTCAGTTGAATTTTGAAGAAAACGTAATCACACGCAATCTCATATATTTGAATTTGCTTTGCTTCGTTTATTTGAAAGAAAATGGAACTTTTTAGGCTTCGATTTATTCTCTTGAGATCATTGTTGGTCGTTGAACGAGGTGTATAAAGAATAATTCGAAAATATTCATATTTAAAAGGGATAAAAGATAAAAATATTTAAAAGAGATAGCGTACAATCGTTTGAGCTATTTTGTGATTGTGCAAGAATAAGAAAAGTGATCTTTTACTTTTGTGATTTGGAAAATCGATAACATTTGTCTGGATATTTGAGTTGGAATGTAACTTCGGCATTTTGCAGCTAAACTTGGTGAAATACAACCTTTTAAACCGATTTGATTCAGGAGCTCAGCTTCATAGAGCATATCCCGATTTCCTTTCAAACGGTGAGTAAGTGCGCTTCCACTTTATATTAAAAAGATATTTATAAATATATCTTATATAGCAATAACATTGACGTTGTTGCTTATCATTTTTTGATGAAGATGAGTGCCGAGATGCGTTGGGGTACCGCATTGGTAGAGCCCTCGTTTTCCAACTTGCGAACCCAGGATATGTAGATCCCAGGCTAGCCAAGTCCAAGTTTACTTGTCGCATTTGATTACAACACGAGCTGTTGCTTTTAAAAGCTTTAATGAGGGAACCTACGGTCATTTCCAAGGGTGAGGTACTAATTGACGTTGGCTGTGATGGCGGAGCAGGAATATCTCTCAATTGGGGCACCCATTATCAGATGGTAGGCCGAGAGAGACACTTGTCATCGGACTTAACAAATCAAGCAAACATAAGTCCCAAGATGCTTTTGGGTATTTCTCTCAACACTTGATAAGGGCTTTTCACCATCGTGAGACAAAGATACATAGTGTTATGTCAAACGTAAAAATGTGACCCCTTTCTCCACCAATAGTGTTGAACTTTTGGGTCAAAACGAGCATCAAATTCTACCTTTCTAATCGTGTTTAGCACTATTATTTTGTTTTTCACATCACTGCTCCGCTAATTTCAACATTATTGTGATTGAATCATGCCACAGTTAAAACCACGACACATCACTACGTAATTCCAAAGGGGGCGGGGGCGTACAAAAGGTTAAACAACAACCTCCCGTGAGCATATCCTATTGATGGGACCCATGCTAACTGATATATTCCCTTTCGTTGAGGCTCGATTGTCTCACCCAGCGAGCAACTCACTTTCCATCAGTCTCTCTGTCATGCCAGGTACGCGATCTAACATAGTACTTTCGGGTCCATGTGGTCCAATCTGGAGTAAGAACATGCAAATCCACTTTCAATGTGACCTACGTGTAGCAGACTGCATCTTCGCCCGGTCATCAAGAGCTTGGACTGCCTCGATTGTTCGTTCTTCGATCCGCCCAGCGCTCTCGTCTCACCACAATTAGATTGGTTACGGGCAACTTTCATAGTCAATTATCAGAATCCCGTTGGGTTACTTGATTTGCTTTTAGTGCGGTCTTTGTTCGAACATGGATCCGATTGGCCCTCTCCAGGCCAACTTAAGATAATGCTCAGTCGGCATTCCTCATTCTTGTCTTCCCCATGGGTGGTTCGGGTCTTCCCATTAAGGAATACAAAGCACTTACTCGTAGATAAAAGTTAAATAACGTAAGGATACTCTTGGGTCTGTTCGAGATTTACATACATTACATATAGTGTAAGGAGGAAGAGGTGTAACGACGTATTGGTTAGCATCACTTAAATGTCCCCAATTTGAGCCTCCTCACAGAATCTTGTACGTGAAAGTTTCAAACATCATTCCAAATTTCAACTGTGTTAGGAGAAAGAACACTGACCTGACAGTTCCTAGATTTTAATTTTAATGATATTTTTTTAGGGCAGTCTGAAGAATCAAAGCTATTTGCAATGGGTCAGGTCATCTTCCTCAAACACCATCATTAAGTCACGAAGAAAATTGTGGTGGTTATCAAGTACCATAACTTTGAGCTCTTTAGCACTAAATTTGAATGAATGGTGCAACAGAACGACGATTGAAATAAAATGAATCAGTTGAGGGGTGTTCTAATAATCAAAGTGTTATCAAGGGGCAAGCAAGGTCATACTGTATCAGATCTTGATGCAAGTGAGAAACGACTCGTACTTTCCAATTTTCAGCGCAAAAACTACCACCCAAACATCATTTTACCACATCGGTAATCATGACACTTTAAAATTAGATGCTAACCGTCTGTTGTCTTACTTACCCACTCCAAATTAAAATTTAAGGCATTGATGCTTAGATTTGTCTCATAACATTAGGTTCAATCGTCCAAAATCTAAATTCAAGAAATCGACTAATTATTTTCATTGACTTCCTTCTCTCCTACAGACAATTAATTGATCGTCTCTCATCCTAATGATCACGGGCTTAAACCGAACATGTATAATCGAAAAGAGAAATCATTAAAAGCCATTTTCAACCTCCTGGCAGAAAATGAGGCCAGAGATTGATTGTAAGGTCAATGCCGACAACGGAGACAGGGATAATGATAAAGACAAATATGACGACCTGTTTCGGTCAGTGCGAAAGGAAGTAAGAGTGCTTTATCATCAGTTTGGTTTGAAGGGAGTGAATGGAGTGAAGTGCATATGTATTGATTCAATGCTAATGATCTTTGAACGTCATTGAAACAAAAATATTCATTACTTTAAAGGCTGGTGTGTACTTGTATTGCATGCACATGCGTATATGCAGCTGTCCTGCTCTCTCTCTCTCTATTGCTCTCTCTATTGCTCTCTCACTCCTAATCTCCTTGGTCTTGAATAGAACGGACGTGAAGATATAACCCTCCGAGTATATTGGATTAGGGGTGTGTCCTACGGGACATAACAAAGGCCTAATACAGCCTTTCCAAGGCACTGGGCGCATTTTGCATCGGTATGGGACGCAATATTACACATAACTACAGGACAGAAGAAATTTCCTCTCTAGCCCAGAATATGATGAAAACAGGTTTCCAAATACGATAAATGCATACCCAGTACTGATGAGGACCAAATTAATAATCGCGGGAGGTTGCAACTAGGGCTGCCAATTTACCCTTTCAATGGTCTATGACATCACTGGTGGAATGTCGTAAACCGCGTAAACCCATTAGTTAGCCTCAAAAAGTAACTCTAATTTTCCTCCGTCAAACCAGGGTTGCGTTTTGCTGAACTCAACATTTTTACGTTATAATGGAATTGCATAGTGCTTTCACTTTCCAAGTTTTCTGGCAACCTTTAAATTAAAATTTGATTTGATCCCATCACTAATTCCCAGTACGTTCATGAACCCGATTTGGAGGTAACGCAATCCTGAAAAGTCCTCTAGCGAGGTTTCAAAAAGCTTTGGGTTGCAATAAGAGGTTTTCTTCCCAACGCCTCAGTTCAGGTCTTTCGCACTTCCGAACCGACAAACTTCTGCAATTTCTGCGCGACGTGAAAGCAACATATTTTGTCGGAGTCTAAATTCAAAACCGACGTAGCAAGTGAAAAGTCAAATTTCAATCCTGTAAAAGGCAAGCGTCAACAACCATCATAACCAACATGCACAGTGACCAAATCAAATTATTCTTTTTTTTTTAAAGAACACAAGTATATGTACTCTGGCTGCAATGTTGACATTTTACTATTTTTGGAATCAATATCAAAAAGTTCTAATATTTGAAAGATGTCAATTTCAGATCATCGACCCATTTATGCATTCTTGGTGCAAAAGGAATGTCAACTAGTGAACACTTTTGGGGCATGAAGTTACATGAGTGTTATAAAGTTTGATATAGTTTATTTAGACTGGCTTGTTTATTTGACTAGACTGGTTTAAATATATGCGGCTAGTTCAAACTTGATTGAGCACGATCGTGTGCTCATTCCATCACACAACAATGAGTATTCTACTTTGGGGAGGAGTCTA
>NC_081440.1:788295-803297 GCF_007210705.1 Tigriopus californicus | reverse complement strand
GACCCATTTATGCATTCTTGGTGCAAAAGGAATGTCAACTAGTGAACACTTTTGGGGCATGAAGTTACATGAGTGTTATAAAGTTTGATATAGTTCATTTAGACTGGCTTGTTTATTTGACTAGACTGGTTTAAATATATGCGGCTAGTTCAAACTTGATTGAGCACGATCGTGTGCTCATTCCATCACACAACAATGAGTATTCTACTTTGGGGAGGAGTCTTAAACTTTTCTGTCACTTCCTATGCCATAACGCTTTCTAAAATTGCTAATCACTTATTTGCCGGTGAGTGTCCTTGTTTCTTGATAAATGACTCTTTTCAAGACGCTTTTCGAGCGAATTGAGTTGAGCCTTTCTGTTCCATTTTCAATCCTCCTCCCAGGGAAATGGTTGAAGCAAGGTCCAAATTGGCTCTCATCTCAGATAACAAGTGCGACCCTCACGCTTCTCTTAACTAAAGGGACTGACAAGGGCTGGAGGATTACATATACTTAAACAGATTACCACTTGTCCGATACAACAATGGACTGAGCTCAGGAACGTTATGAAGACAATAATAATTGATCGTGTCCTAATGGAACGATCGAGACAAATCCCCCATTGGATCCCACTCGATTCCTAATCTGTGCTTGATAATGGGAAAAGTATGAGAAGATCGGGATTTTGTAGTCTTTGAGAGCACCAAGTTGTCGACAAAGAAAACCAATGGGTCCAGTCACGAAAACTTGAAACTTTCTCCGGACCAATCTTAATACTGATCATGAAGTAAGTACAGTTTCGCCAAAACGAGATATCGTCAATGTGCAGAAAGGTTCTGGTTGGAGACAAGTCAAAACTCTCATTTCAAATCTCATGGATATGTATCAGTAAAAAAGTTGGTATCACTTCGGAAGATTGAACTATTTCTGAATGAAACGAAAGAGGTTCCATAGACATTCCGCGTTGACTGCAAGGAATTCAAAGATTGTTGTTTAGGCCAGCCTATGAATTCAAGAGGACCGTCTTTGTTCCTCGCCCTTATGCCAAGCTGAATGGCGAAAGAGTAGGGCCAAAGTCTTTACAAAGACAAGATTCTCGTGTGTTTGAGCGTGATCTTAAATCTTCCTTCTGCGATTACAGATTGACGTGGTGGAGGGATCCTGTTAAGCTGAACCGTCACGAGTGTCCAGAAAGTTTCTTCAAGATGGAGCAAGACACGAAGTTATACTGTAGAGTTATCAGGCAGTATGATTAAGACACAACAAGGACACAAGATTTAAGAGTAAAAAGGTTGGCAATAATTGGGCATCGTTAGTTACAAAAAAAAGCATGAAGCTTTCTTTCGTTATGTCAGATGTATTCCTTGTTGTTTCTAGTCCACGACAGTTAGTTTCAAAAGTCAAACAAGGTAATCAATTGCTTATAGTCCAACGTTGATTTGGCAACAGAATCTGACGACCGTTTTTGACATGCAACAACGACCAAATTGGTGTCTGACTCTGAAGCAAACACAACAGGATCGCCACATGTTGCTCTGGAACTCAAGACGTGCGCTGATTGCTGTTCAGAGCTCTACGATTCGATATTAAAAATTGGAGGAAGCAATTTTTTTTGCTTGATGAGGATGTTGTTTTATTTGAGAACAACATAGTATCTGAAAAGTTTTAAGATTAAATTGAAAGGACTTTGACTTTTGAGTAATGTTATAAATAAACCCTTTAGGGCTTTTCATTGCGTTGAGCAGTGCCCTCTGCCTCACTAACCTTATTTGTGTTCGTGAAAAGCCCAAAAAGTGTCTTTTTGAGATGTGACAGTTTCCTTGATATTAATGAAATGACTTCCTTATATTTGCTCAACGTACGAGTACAAACCTTTATCCTTCACTTTTGGACACTGATATTATTAGGTTGCTTAAGGAGCTGTTAATTCTTGAGAATAAATAAATTTTTGTAGAAAATAAAAGCTTGTTAACGTCGGCAAATAAATTATTCAATAAGAAAATCCAAATTTGAAACAATTAGAACAAATCCTCATACTTGGCCAAATTGAGACTCCATAGAACAATCATTAGTGATGACTTAACAAATAGTGCTGGGACGAGTCCGGATTCAAGTCCGACTGAACTCGAGTCTTTTAATCGATTTTGGAGAAATTGGCCAGACTCGAGTGCGTTCTTGTAAAGAAAAATGTCATCTTTTTTCTTTTTTTCTCAGGAACCGCTTAGGACTTCATGTCCTACAACAAATTCAGCTCATTGCTTGGGGGAAAAAATCGAGGCAATAGTCAAAAAAAAGCATTTGGAAGGAAAGGAACTCTCGTTCACTCGTTCACTTCACAAAACTCTTTACCTCAAAAAAGTTATGCAGCTGCAACCCTAATGGGATTCGGCAAAGAAAGGCCAAGTTTTCACCTAATGGACCACAATTAACCAAACAACTAAGGCCAAGCCTGATGAGTATTGAAGTAAAGATGGATAAACTTACATTAGTTCTCCCAGTTCCATATGCTCATTCTGAGCTAATGAGAAACACGGCTCATTCGCTTGGTCACTCTCGTCGTAGGACTGGCTGTAGCTCAAGGTTTCGTTGAAATGAACGGACACCGTAGAGGATCGACCCGTCACAGCCGCAATAGAAGCCGAAGATGAGGCCGGTGAAGTGGACAGATCCAATTCCAACGTCTGAGGTCTTCGTTTATCGAAATGAACGCTTCGCGCACTCGCTGGACCATTCACGCCACTACCGCCACCACCACTGGGCTCAAGGTGAGACGATTTCTTCAGACTGGATTGAAGAGGCCGGGATGATGTGGTCAACCAAGAGGAGCCACCAGTACAACCTCCAATTCCTCCTTTGCTTCCACTGGCAATGGAATCACCGGGGAAGCCCTCGGCCCCCGAAGATGTGGAAGAAGCCGAGGAGTTGTTTGTAGTGGGAATTGGTCCATTGGGAACCGCTGCTACGTTGCTGAGAATGGCATTGGTGCAAGCGGGGCTACAACTTAGTTTGGAGCCCCTCAGGACGGCTTTTTGGGGCATCGAGCCCTGACGAATGATGCCAGGGCTCCGGGACTTGGGAACCAGGAGGACCACATTGGCCCCTGATATGGGGGTCTTGGCCATGCCATGGGCCCCATCTTGAATGTCCTTAACTTGCACACTCATCGTCATATTTTATGCTCGGGTGCGTCGTTCTCCGTTGGGCATGACTGGCTAGAAGTGTAAACAAAGCTCCTCGAGGGTTGTTGTGAATGTAGTATGCCAGGTGATTTATAGTATAGTATATTCGGAGCCTTTTCTGACATCGAGTTGTTGTTCCATTGAGGAGGAGGAAGAATAAGAGGAAGCAATAAGATATGCATTCCTCTTCCTCCTCCTCTTCTTCTTCTTCTTCTTTCCTCGCCCTCTTGGCTTGCTCAAACAATGAACCACAACGCCAACAACAACCGGCAACAAGGCTAACAGAATGAGACTATTATGATGCTTCAATCTCGGGTTGTCTCTCGTCGAGATAATGCATCAATGCGCACATGAACCGTGAGTGCATCATCCATCGGTTGAAATGTCCTTGCCGAACATTGGGTAGGTACGGCCACTTTCATTCAGTCCGTCCTCCTCCAAAATCACCTCTGGACTCCCAAGAGAGGCTCGAGTGCGAATCAAGGGCGGAAATCTCAGGTTGGCACGTCTCGATTCGAGAAAGTTTGTTCGCTCAAGTGATGGAAACGAGGAAGACGAGAAGGAAAAGGAGATCGTTGGTGGAAGAAGAAGAAGAAGAAGAAGAAGAAGACGAAGACAGGAAGGCAGGATGAGATCTGTTCGTGTCTTGGTGGCAGGGACGGATGGATTCGTTGAGCTTTGATTGACATGTGTAGGAGTTGTCTCAGCCCAGCCAGCGCTCATGCCCATTCACCTTGAGATTGAAACGACTGTTGGCACCTGATGGACCAGGACTCAATGATATCAGGGGAACAAGCGCACAGACAGGAGTAGGCCTGAAGCACTGCAGTCATGGATTCAGCGAAAGAGGATGATGATGATTTATCAAATGAAGTATCGAAGTTCACGAGAGACTAGATCCCTTGAGCACAGAGAGATATGTCAGACTTTTGAACATGAATGATCGAGTTTGATGGCAAAGGGCCCTTGGAATGTCCGACATTGTTCCTGTTGAGGCTGAGAAGAAATGTGCACTTCCCTCCACGTACGCACTACCTATACTTGATCAAAGGACTGATCTCTATTCATACCTTGGAAAGACCCTCAAGAACGTGGACTTGTCTCGCGGGTTTCTCATTAGTATTCAATGGGAACCTCTCGTCTCACTGATTGGTTGGCTTTTTTTTTTTCAACAATTGGGAAGATATTTCATCATGCTAATGGGGGTAGTAGTTGTTGCAATGAAATTCCTTCTCCGCTTGCAACTCAATTTTGGCGTAGACTTGGCTTTTAATTGCGCCTTCATGCCAGAAGGATCGTGAGCATTTCAGGTACGAAATAGTTTGCAAGTTGAGCGCATCGGTGCAGGAATTGATCCTGTTCCAAAATTACACTCGGGATCCGAATACCAAGTAGCACAATTCAAGGCTGTTTCTTCGTACGTCGTAGGCTAAAGGTCTATTATCTGACCATCATCTTTTTGAGGGGCAAGGATCGAAGGGAAAAACTTTAGGTTGCCATTACAGCGTTATCAAACATGATTTACAATTAGTTGAAAGATTACATGCATCTCCGTTTTGCTCATTTTTTAATGTGATTAACATCTGAACAACTAGTAATAACTTGGACTACGTGTGAGTTGAACTTTTGCATTGGCTTTCTATTAGATTCAGCATTAGCTGATGAATGAAAGCCTCCGTTTTTTGCACTTTAGCCCAACTTTAGCTTGGCTGGCCCAAGATTTTCACGGCCAATCTCTATGTTCGTTGCTGTCAGCAGTTGTTCCCAAGAATTTTCTGATCTCCGGGAAGCAAAAATTTGCAAAAGACTTTCAACCAAAGAGAGCCTTTAAGACGTATAGCCGAGGCGAATGGCGACCCTGACAACCATTTTCCCTCATACTGGGTGCGAAAATTATGAAAGGAAAAATACAAGTTCCTTTGAAATGGGCGACAACACAAGAGGATGAGCCTCGTGGGTTGGTTGAATAAAAAAAATCTGGACTGGAATCCCTTTTTTTTGTTTCAAACGTTTAGGAATTCGGTTTGCCTTGTAGTGGTTTGGCCAAAGCAAAAGAGTGGTTTGGCCAAAGCAAAAGAGTGGTTCGAGTCTTCTTCATCACCATCAAATACCATCACTAGTTTTGAATGGAATCATGCCACTAGCCTGTGGAGCTCTGGCTTTGATTTTGGTTCATTTAAATTGGGCAAGAACAAAGCCCTTGGTTTACAAAGAACTGAATGTACGTATATTCAAGCTTATGGTTTCTTCGAACTTATTTTGCATTCCCTCTTATCTCTTGAAGTGCTTAGATCCACCATGTTCTCTTGGGACAATATTCGCCTCTGACTAGAGCACTACGTAGAAGAGACTAGAGGAGGGAGAACTATTTGGGAGGAACTTATTTAGTGGAGCCATCATGCCTTCAAATTGATCGGTCCCTTTCAAGAAGGAATTCCAACTCAACGCGCGGATGTATGGATTGAATGAATGAAGGGAGAGAGCTAGAGGGATGTGGATGGGCGGATGGATGGAGAGCATAGAGACAAGCGCACTATAATGTGGGAAAAATATGAGCATTGGCTGGGTTTCTCCATTTTCACGCCTCAAGGGGCTCAAGAGAGCAGAGAGTAGGGACTCGAGATTTGAAAACTATGCTCAACTCCCATATCCATGCCAACTTATTTGCATGTTCCTATGGACAAAACCGACATCTGCCGGTTCTCACGCCCCAAGTTAAAAATGACTTGTGACCAACCTGGACAACAAGTGCGTTACGGTCTCAAAGGAAAAGACAAACTTAGGTCGATCCCAAACAGAAGAACCAGTTTACCTTTGGTCTCTGCTCCCCCCCCCCTTTGAAATAGAGTGGCTATGTAAGTCAGAAGACAAGGACACATCCCCGGCGATTTCCGTTTCCCTGAGGAACGTTTTTTCTCGGTTGACAGTGACACTTAGATCATCTTTTTTACTTTAGTCAACGAGACGCTCATTTATTTTGGAGCACCGACTAACCCTGACATATCTCTAAAGGTGCTTTTCACGTCCAACACCTCATTTCTTGGCATAAGGTCTCAGTTCACGCCTTGAAGGAGGAGGAGCCAAGTGAGGCACGTGAAGTGAGCTCCAAATCCCATTCCAAAGACAACAAAGGTTTCTCTTTTTTTCCTCTGGTTGGCCTTTGTGTTTTGGGTTGACTGGTGACTGCTGAGGAGACACTTCACTCTCGGGTAATCACGATTCACTTGCCAATTACGGGCCTCGTTTCTTTCTTCAAGGCAAATGAAGCGTACACGATCCCACCACGAGACGATTTTGTTCCAATAGAAACGGAAGACTGTTGATATTGGGGACGAGTGGATCAAAATTATGCCAGAGCTCTGTCTGTCTGCTGGCACAAGTCACAACTCGCTCGGCATTTCTTGCACTCGGACGTCAAAAGCTCCTCCATTCACAACTTGATAGGAAAACTGACTGGAGAGGAAGAAGGGGAAGACAACATTGTTGTTACCTTCCACATTTCCCGGCAACTTTTTCTTCCTTCTCCTCTTCCTTTTTCTTCTTCATTTAGACTCGCTTTGAGTTCTCTTGAGCGGGGCCTGGCCTCGATTGGACTTGAAGTTGGAACACGAAGGACGCCGCTCGAGAAGGGAGAAAAGGGAGAGGAGAAGGAGGAACAAGACAAGGAGGAGAAGAAGGAGCGCTCTTCTCGAAAAGAGGATCCATCACGGCGAAGGCAGACATGCTCACAGACACGCTCACTCACACCCGACGAAGGCTGCTCTCGAATACCAGCCAAATTGTATTGGTACCGTTATTATTGTACCCAAGACCAATACGCGAATTACACCTGTTCCGACATGATAGGCAGACCATGCATTTGGATGAGAAGAATGTGGAAAACGTTGACTGAGATCCATCAGATTGAGCATGTCAAACACTAACAAAAGTACTCTGGCCAGGGTCAATATTCAGAAAATCCATAAAAAAAAGGTAATATTAAGTCATCAGTAATGTCAAAAGGCGAGTCAGGTCTGAAGTTGGCTCCAATATCGGTTCCAACGACCTGGCTTGGCACACCCTCTATCAAAACACTTACGGAAGTTTTAAAATTCCAGCATATTCTCATTGTCCATTGAGCTTGCCAGGTTCGTTCCTACTCAATCCAAAGTCAGAATTTCATGAACCTTCATCGCTTGTAAAGGGGGTTTAGCAACCAATAAGATTTCACGAAGTTGAATTTGGTTCTGAATGATAGAGTGAGAGATATTTGCATAGAAAACAAGTCCGATGAGCAAGAATACGTATCTTTAGAGTAGCAAATGGCGAAGCAAATGTGAAACAAGTTGGCTGCTTTCAAACTCCTGGCAATGCTTGGAACTTCAAAAAGTCCGCTCAAGACACGCTCCAATTTTGAAACGGAATGGCTCCTGACGAAAAATTTTCTCATGATAATATTCATTTTTAGTTGACCGCATAACTAGGGTCCGTAACAAAGTAAATCGAATAAATCAGTGAGTTCTTTGACGCAAGTCTATGTTGCGACATAACAGTCTTCCACCCATGAAAATAATGCATAATTTAAAATGATAAGCCATTCTTAATTGAAATCATTATTTTACTTAACAACCAATGTTAGTTGGTTATGTTTTCATTTTTTGATACGGTAGCCTTTACCTTGCATGTGCAATAAAATTGAGAAAAACATTGTTGGGCCAAAAACCTTACCCCTACACTCCTTATTGTTCATTGAAACTTTCGTCGACGTTTCGTCACCGCCATTGACGATATATTTTACTGTCAAACCATGCATAAGTTGTCAGAACAATGAACCATTTGTAAAGTCATATAAAACCCGATTTCGAGATTATATATCTTGTCGTTCATGTTCGGTTCATGGAATATGCTTGAAGCAGTTTTAGTTCGATTTACGTGTTCGATTTTTTTCAAAGCATGAAATTTTCTCAACCAAAGTGTAGTTAGTGGAGATTTTTCAGGCCGATGCTACAAATGAGTTGTCAACCCGTTCATCAATACTCCTAATGGAGCCTAATGAAGTAAAAAATAGAACGAAATATCCAATAATTTAGCTCACATTTTTTGGGATATGAAGAGGTGCTTGAGGCATGTCTTGTTTTTTAAGCAAGTGTATTGGCTCCCAAGGGGGCGGCAAATTGATTGTGAGAGGCAAATAATTATCATGACTCCTTATTTGATATTTCTATGAGCAGCAATATAGTAATTGAAAGTCAAGTGCTGGAAAGGGCAGTTTCAAATGCAATATCTTTGGACTTTTTGGAGCGCCAAGATGCTGCCAGCTTTTCAAAGATGGAAGATAAATGGTTCTGGATTGGGCGACGACAGGCTCGTCGAGAACATATATCATATCGTGACCAAATTTCCCCCTTTCTCCCTTTTGACTTGGTCGCTGTGCAAAGATTATTGGGATAGGAAAGGATTTGCCCTCGGGAAGGATTTGAGGCTGCGAGGTTGACTGGTTGGGTGGTTGGGTGGCAGGGTGGCGGGCTGGCAGCTTACCCAAACAGCCTCTGTTGGACCAATTTCAGCGGCGATTTCATCATGCCTTTCCCTGTTTTTTCTGCAAATTTGGTGGAAGCCCATTTCCATAGCAATGTCGACTGGAGGCAGCTGGTTGGACTCGATTATACGTTACCAGGGTAAATTCATCCTAAACTTGGTGTCAACTCATCGTTGGGCGTGAGGGTTCCCCAAAGAAAGGCGTCACTGTTGCTAAATCGTGTTGACATTTTGACAGGGAACCCCTAAACTTTGTATTGTGTCGTGAGACGCCCCAAGAGACAGTATTCTAATGTGGTTGTGGTTGTGGATGCCTGGATGGAATCCCTTTGCATTCTCATCAAGGGTCTTTTCAAAATTCGGGTAGCTGTACACAAAGACTTTTCGTCGTCAAGAAATGGCGGTTTTGTCCCCTTTTTTCTCGACATATCTTTTATTAATACATGACTATGCTATGGATTGAGGAATTTGTCGTGACTCTCGAAACCATTGGTAAGATTGTTTCTCGGGATAACTGGGATCCACCACTCGATGTAACACCCCTCGTACATCTGTGGTCAGAAGAAACACCAGGGTGACCAGGGTCATTGGGACAGTAAATACGGGTATATTGTTCTGAAAATGTACAACAAGAGAAATATATGTCATGTTGCGCAATTAGTGTCCCTCTCAGCTGACCATCTCGACCCAAATTGGAGTCAGCCAAGCGCCAAGCATTCGCGAAGCAAAGAAAAGTAAGCAGGAAACTTTTTTTCGCAAGTCCAACTTTTTGAAAACGAGGCTTTCTGTCCGTTGTGATTGAATTCTTTTTTCCCTTTGTTCAAAATCAGCTTAAAGAGTGACCAAGCTAAGACATCACTCTTTTTACGTTCCCTTTAAAATTGGGGGATGAAAACGCCAGAAATGTTGTACAATCTTATAATTTATCATTTTTGAAGAACTTTAAGCACCAAATTCAAAAAAGTAAGGTTGTACCACGTTAATAACAACAATTCTTTGTTATACAAAGGTTTTACTGACTTTGTAAGCCTTAGCTGTCTAAGAAAGTACCAACTAACTATGCTTGGCCAACATATTCCTTCAATAGGGAAAAGGCGGATAAAATGATCTCCTAAAACCATTCATGAATGAAAAACACTTGGTTTTGAGCTGGGCCGGAGAGACCTTTAACTAAGGGAATGGACATCAGAGGAGCTAGGCCCATTTTATATTTTGTCAAAGCTCTTTGACGGATGCATAGATGGAAACAGGATAAGATTATAGAGAATAGTGCACGGCGCAGGCAGGAATGTACTGTCATTTGAGACCAAACTGCACACCTTTCCTTATATTTATACATGGCTACTCGTTAACCTCTAGACTTTTTACAGCCAAAACCAGAAACTTCATATATTTTCATGTCAACTGAGATTGCCGAAAATTTTATCATAAAAACAATATTGTTTTCTTTCAAATCGCTTTTTCATCCGTATATATAGTAACACCCCTTATAACGTTTGGGTAGCTGAAACTTTGCTATGTCAAAGTGGCCTAGCCTCGTAAATTGACATGTCCAATCTTCTTGTTACAGGTATCCTCGACTAGGCTGATAATACCCATATTTGAACTAAAGAATTTCATACTAACTAAAACACCTTTTACTAACATGTTTGTTAATGATGCCGAACCAAACTAGATTTGATTGTACTTTTAAGGCAGGAAATGATCTTGGGTTGCAACGAAATCGTCTTTTTTCGTGCATGTCCTACCATATCATTTTCTGAGCCAAAGTTCTGGGAACGAAATGTGACACCAATGCGAGATCTGTTGTTGCAAGTATCTAATTTTGTTACCCAACTTTACAAAGTGCCATCGTCCGCGTACTTCTAGCGACGAGAAATTATTTTAGTAGCTTTCGCTTATTTCTTCATTGATTTGGGGTGCTAGGGTCGGCGAATATGCCATCTATTATGTCGGGTATCAGATTGGTTCTCCGCCTGTTGGGGAGGTTGGCATTTGAAAATGTCCTTTAGAGACAGGTCGGGGAGGAAAATCGAACCGGTGACCTCTCTTATGTCAAGAAACTGCATTAGCTACTACACCAGATATTCTCCCTCCTTCTTTCATACGGCATCAGGATTTGAACCCGGGGCCATTCGGGCAGAAAACTCTCGCATTACTCGCTCTACCACATGGACCAACCTGCCTGGCTTCTCGAGCTCCTTACTTGCATTAATTCGCAATCCTTCCAAGATATTTCACGTTTGACGTGGCGGTTGTTGGGTTGCAATCTTGAACAAAAGCGGACCTCTTTGGTTCGTGGGGGTTTGTTGTAAAAAAACGATTATCTTACATAACATGTCACCTTCGTGGCTTTCAATCGTAGCAAACCCAATATGTTAGCATCTGTTGGGCATAATGGAAAAGGCACTGCCAGAAAAGGACGAGCAGTGTTTTCATTCGAGAGGTTGCACGGCCTCTAAATTTAGCTTCTAGCTCCAACATCAGTATTAGTTATGCAAATGTTCTGAATTTTCCATTCGAGAGTCACTCAAATGGGATTGCAAGAGCCTCAATCCAATCATCTGTCTGGAATCTTGATTTGCATTATCCGTTTCTCTAGGGGGCACAAAATTCATCTACCAATTTCGTTCACAATGCGGCATAAAAATGTGACGGCACTTTGGAAGAAACTAGCAAAACAGTCAAACAATGGCAGATTGTTCGTCAAACCCAATTGTTGAAATTTGGCTCTTGTAGACAGAGAAAGAAGGAGCCAAGTCATTTGGTTCTTTTTACTCTTTCTGTCTGTTTTCCAATCAAAATCGCTCCTCGCAACAAAACAGATAACCAGACGCACACCCAACCGTGACATTTTATCATTTATATATCCATGCTCGACTTGTACTTAATTAGGGAGAGAATTAGAAAAAAACAGTGATTGTGCATACAACTGTAGTAAAATCCTTGTATGGAGCTCATTATTGGCGGTGGTGAAAATATTTGATCCTATTGGGCAAAATATTATTTCTCTACAATGTCAAAATGGCCCAAAATACTATCTCTTTTCCTCTCAAAAGCGCAAAATATTACTTTACATTTCACACATAGAATCATCAAAATCTCACATTTGTCCAATTTTTATGAAATGAATTCAGCTGTATGTTTAAATGGGAAAATACTTTGGTTAAACGTGATGAAGAAGGGATTAAGAATGTTAATTTTGAAGATATAATTTAACCATTTCATTGTTATTTTGCTAATTTACTTTTTCGGACAACACTTGCTTGATTACCTCAACTAAAATCGATCATTTATGAAAAATCAGCGGTCTTTTGCTTATGCCTAGCCAAGGACGACTTTACCACTGGACACTGACGGTGGTGGGGGAAAATGAGTAATTTTAATTTCAATCAATGAAATTCATTTCTCGTCACACGACTTGACTCAAATGTAGACTCATAAAACATTATTCAGTTTTGATCTCAATCGAACGTCTGTATCAAAAGTTATTAGCATTTAAAAGTCGGGCCAGAGAAGGGGCGAAATGAATGAGCTAACGCCACGTTGGTAAGATCTTACCAAGGTGGTGCTAAGCAAGTCATTTTCTGCCCAAGTCGTACCGTGTTTCAGGACCTCATTGCTTGTGACGCATTCGTTCGATTGAGGTCAAAATTGGCGAACGCTTTTTGAGTCAACTAAAGTCCAACTTGTGTGAAGGAAAATGCATTTGGTTGATTCGGATTAAAGTAACGTTTCCACCCCCCTACCGTCTCTGTCCAGTGATAACCTTGGGGAGGAGATAGCGACAAATGTTGTGCTGAACCAGCTGATGTGTTACACGTACATCTTCAATATATTTCCACTGACATGTACATTATATATAAATACATTCAAATATTGAAATAAATATAGCCTGAAATATTACATAAGTTTCAAAAAAGCTGGTCGATTTTTTCCCCCGAATAAAAAAACAATACCAAATAAGATATTTTCTCCACCCCTACTCATTAAGTAAAGAAACTCGTAAAGCATCCATCTTCAAAAGATGAATTGCACAAGCTTTATGGAACATGCTCCTTTTACCTTTACGTCTTTCAAGTATTTGTCTTTCACATCATATTAGAAACCCAGGGACTTATCAACCTGAACAATTATTATCAGACTATTCCCAGTTGAGGGTAGAACAATCTTCTTAGTAATTGTTATTAATTGCACGGTCAACCGGGATTTGCTCTGTTTGACCAAACGAAATGCAGTTAACATCCTAATGGGTCTCAACATGGATGTTTCGAGGTCTTTGAGTGCTAAAAAGTCATCCTCGGAGTGAATTGCACTTCCTTGTGACACTACATAGATCATTCAGAATCGGACTTTGACACCCATGAGACACTACTAAATATTTTTCTCGAGTAGCGCTTCACTCTCAGAGTACTACTACCTCACATTAACCGTTTTGCTGGAACAGTTACATCATGAAAAATTTACTTTTGACACCACCAGACATCGTAGCGCCTTAATCAAAGTCAATCTAATTTCAACCTGAACCGAAAAAGCATGTCAGTGTTTTCGAATCTAGTGGCAAAAAGCCCAATGCTTAAAGACTGAAAAGGGGAATCTCACGATACTTAAGAAAACTGTGGTTGTCTTTCACATAGATATTTAGGATCTGACGAAGGGTAATTGCAAAACTGGTGAGTAGTTTTAATTTACTAGCCTAAATCAGAGATGAATATGTCTCTTCCAAACGATGTTTAAAGCCTGAAAAGTTGGGTCACTTTTTCACTTGACTCACCGTCTCCGTCATGTTCCGTTTCAAGGCACACTGAACCACAACATTAGCCAGGGTGGCCATAACCCCCAGGAGGAACGACATGTGATTAAAGGAGAAGAAGACGCAACTCAAGGCTGCCATGGTCAGGAGCGCATTGTAGCCCCAAACTCCAGTGTAGACCTCGGCCTCAATCACCTCAATGGGGAACATAACCGCGGCCAGAAAAGTGCCAATGATAGCTCCAATGCTGCACATGACAAATAGCAACGGAGAGGCCAAGGCAGTGGCGATGTTCATCACGATAGAGGTGGAGACATGATCCACTGCGTAGACTTGGGACATTGAGACTAGGGCACCTCTTCCAACCTGCAAAGCCCATGTGACAAAATGTATGAGGTGATAGCTATTGTTTCAATAGTCCTTACTTTCAGAACATTTAGCTTGCAATAATGAAACCGGAAGAAAGTTGATAAGGTGGAGTTCTTGATATCGAGCTTGAATAAACCTCACGCAAAGATAGTAACGGACATTTGATAAACGGTTTTCTTTTATAATAATGGAATGACAAGGTATAATCTTGACCCAAAAACAATTATAAGTCAACATTTGAATCGTTGAAATCTAGTTTCTGTTCACTAGCGATTGGAAGCTTATTTTCCGGCCAAGCGTAAACAGAGCGCCATGAAATATAAAGCTTTCAACATGGGCTTTTGGTTTCCAGAGTCAAATTTATATCCATGCAAATCGGTTTTCATAAAAAAAAAAAAAACGTGAACGAACGTAATATAGATCTATCAATGAATGACAAGACCTTTCTTGAACATATTCGCCCCTCGGTTGGCTCACCATTGTTCCATATTTCCACATTTCAAGACTCTTGATGACAAATCTCGCCATGTTCATTTCATGCTTTATGGGTGCTGTCAAGTTGAACTTATTCCACACCGATAAAGTATTTGCAGGTTTACGTGCCAAATGTTCCCTTATGCAGATTCTCAAGCTTCACGTGCAAAAACTGGTTACCGATGTTACACTACGTTCAAATAAGACTAAGGACATACAAAGATATCGGCACACCCTGATCCTTGCCTGCATCCAGTCGACTTGGTTGATTTGGGCCCGATTTTCCGATGAGTTGGTGATTGCTTCGAAAGCTGAGGAACCATTCGCCAGGTGGTGGCCGAAATCATCGCTCGGAGACATTGTTGTGGTGACAGGGAGATTATCCTGGCCAGTCATGGTCAGATAACTGCCATTCTCATCGCCCACGAGAGCATCCACGTCCAAAGGCGGCTGAATGGTCAGGAAACTGCACACAATGATCATGTTGAAAGGCAAGGCCAAATAAGGCAAGTTGAAACGACCCAAAAAGTTGCCAAATGCGCTGCAAACAAAAATGCTGGAAAACAAATAGAAAAAAAACTTGGTACTCAACGACCCTTATGACTGGACAGTAACATGGGGAAAAAGAGCTCGAACACAGAGATTGATCTCGGAAATAAACCTCCAGTATGGGATTGCCAAGGCAAAAATATTATAAATAGCGCTTAATTACAAGTCCCATCTTTGCTGGC
>NC_081440.1:624264-788259 GCF_007210705.1 Tigriopus californicus | reverse complement strand
CAGGCCCGCCTTTAACACCTTGGCACTTGGTACTTGCTTGGTCGCTGATGGGTGGCATACTCAAGTTTTTTTTCGCCAACTTTTCCCCAGCCTTATTAATCACTCGTTTCCAGATGGCCTTTGAAGTTTGTTCTTGACAAAAACAGTCAAGACTTAGACCTCTTGCCTTTGTTAAAAGTTTCAATTTCCATTTTCGTGACTCGTCCGGCGAGTGGAAACCAGTGTTAGAACCACAACCAACCACTTTCTACAACGAACATGTTCTCCTTGACAATGCACAGTAAGCACGAGTGAGTGTCTTCTGTAGTACGTACGGTACGGTATATGAACGCGAATACTACATGTGCATGCGTAGTGCATTTTTGTCCCCTTAAGAACTGAGTTGAGTTGAGCTGACCTAAGGAGAGATCCAACGACGATAAAGATCCACATTTCCGGCGTTCGGTAGGTTTGGTAGAATCCCGGATAAAGGACTGAGATCACCGTTCCCACAAGTACTCCATTAAAGGCGGCCACCCCATTGCGAAGCAAGTCGAAAGGTTGCAAACGTAAGATCTGAACGAGAAGAATCAAGAGGGTCTAGTTATTTCATCTCGTACCCACGCACTTGTCTAAGCGCAGTACAAAGTATCTATCTGCCGACAGTACGGTGATTGAAAGTTTCATGTCAGTCTAGTTGGCCTTTTTGTGCGAAAACTTTCCAATTGAAGATTACTTCCCTAGGCTTTTAAGGCCTTACTCTCTCTTTATGTCTGTTGAAGTTTGGGACCCCCATCAAATGCCAAGGAGAAGACCTCTGGTTAGGGTAGGTCCCTTGGGATATTCCAGACATGATGACGATTGAGGAGAAACGTGAGCATCTCGGGCAAATGCATACTGCATAGATACTGAAAATGCTGGAATACGTAGACACGGCCTCAGGCTTCAAATGAAGGTACTGTGAAAGTGAGCCCTGGGCGCCAATGGTAGAAAACTCATAAACTCAGATTCGTTCGATCTCCTTCGGCAATGGTTTGGGCAATAACAGCAAAAGCTGCAATTTTAGACCATTAGAATCCGAAAAAGCCCTGGAGAGATTTGAGATTTTCTCCAAGCCATTTAAGGAACAAAACTTTGCTCTCTTTGCAGATTTGCCCATTTATCGATGTTCTTCATTTGTCAAGTCTCACTTTAGTTTAGGGCCTTCAGAAAATGTTCGTCAGGGAAAGGATACCATCGAAACCAGGGTCATACATGACCATTGGCGAGCCTAGACCACTTTATCTTGGTTATATTTTAGCACCCCAAAATGATACTGTGTCAAGGCCTTCAAGTGAACTGAAAAAAGGCTCATTTCGCGCAGCCTCTTTACTATTGGGAGGTCGTTTTGAAAAGGCAATGCCCTCCCAATTGCTGTTGGTTAAAAGAGTCAATAAACATATTTGCAAAGACTCAAAATGGATTTTCTAGGAAATATTCGATTGCATTTGCGATTGAAATATCCGGTCTATAAATTGAAAAAATAACATTGGATGATTATTATTGAAACGCAAAACATGCATTTTCCCCCAACTGTCGGCACGTTATTAAAGGCATCTGGCCAAGAGGATTGCAATAAAGTGCATTTCCCGTAGCTCTGTCAATCTTTGCCCAATGATCTATGATATTTAAAGGTCTCTTTGGTAGGGGTCTGCCATTTTGTCGATGAACCAAAGCAAATGAGTGCTCACCCAGCCTTCGATTCAATAACAAACTTCTATTCTCACCAATTCACCAATGGTGGCAACGGATCCGCCAAGAAGGCACCCTAATCCGACAATATAGTCTTGGATGAACAGGGACGCGAAAATGATGGCGCCGCAAAACGGGTTGTTCACAAAAGTCGGCTGAAATAAGAACAAAGACGTGTCGAGTCACAGTTTCAGGTTCCATTTATCAAAACACTGTACACATATACGATGTCTATCGACAAATTCTAGGTCCCGCACAAAGCACAACCGAGTAGGAAGATGCTAACCCCCTCTCCCGCCTGATCTTCCATCATCCAGATTGTCCCCTTCTAGCCTTACGAGCACGAGCTGTAATGAACCTACTATTGGAATATTGGGAAATTCCGATTGCTCTGAGGCCTTTTCTTTGGTCTTTCAGTAAGACCAGTAAGCATTTACATGCTCTGAGCTTTGAAGCTGGAACGAAGGTTGACATGAAGCCAGTCTAAGACTGAGAGGGCGAGAGTTTCTCTCCTCTTTCCTCAACGGACTGACTCGTTACAAATGAGCGTGAGTCCTAATCCTTGTTAGAGACAAAAGGGACTCCAAATCTGGTGGAACAGTACTAATTACTCCGCTTCGGAACTAATGGTAATTCCGACCCGTGCTATGTTACATTCATGTCTGCTCACGTCAAGGTTAGTTATAATTTCTGAATTTGAACACGGTGCTATAGGTTTAGTCGCATTTCATTGAAGTATTCGTTTTTGGAGAGCTTGTCGAGTCGAAGTTTGGGTGAAACAAATAGTGTACGTACATGTACATGTAGTGAGGAGAGATGAATGGATTGTCTTACCTGGCCAACCGCTCGGAGAAACACATTAAGATAATGTAGAGGGAACCAGAGGCTTAAGATGGGTTTATCCATTAGATATGCATCCACCACGCTGCAATCACCCAGGAAAGTATTCCATGGGTTCTGAAGAAGATATGATTCTTTCTTTGGTGGAGAAGACAAGTCCGATGTTGATGAAAGAATCGCATCCTTGTCTGTTAAGGTCATAGCTTGACTTGCAAATATCCTTATCCATTCACTCCCGGACATCTAATGTATGCGAGCAACTTCATATCATCAATATTTTCTTAACAGATTACGTTCGAGTTGTAAAACAAAAAAAAAATTAGCGAGGCTCAGCGAGACAATCTGAAACTCGTGGATTTGTTATTTTGGCTGTGCTTCGGGACTGAACGTATTCTTAGTGCACGTACATCTGACAACGTGCAATAATCTAAGATCAATGTAAAGGGCAACTAACTCTGTGATATTTTTGTTTCAATATCTGTTCAAGATAACTGTTATTTTCAATCTCTTAAGAGCGGTTAATGTCAATGCCAATTAAGAAAATTGTAAACCTTCTATTGGAGGACAATTATGTACTAAGTGCAAAACAAATATTTTTTGATAAGGTGGACGTAATCGGGCTCATGAAAAATACTTGCGGCATTGTCGTTTGCAATTATCAAAAATATATCATTAAGATTTATGCGTATTTTTAGGGGCATGGGGGTTGAACTTCCTGTATATTTTTTTAAAATTCATAGATCCAGTCCGAGATGTAAGAATTCATTGATTGTGTGATAAAAGAAAAGTCAATTGCTTAGAATGCTTTGCACCCTCACTTGTCACGTCAACGTGTCTTTTTGCCATTTTGAAGAAAATTCCTGACTTAATTGTGAAGCAATAATAATAGTCAGTTGACTATGAAGTTAATATTTGCTCATACTCCATAATTCTTCAATCATTGTTGGCATCTTCCTCGTACGATGACGCTGATCTCTTAAAAAAAAGGTTCTCTTAAACGAATTAAACGCTTAAGTATGTTGAGATAAGAGGGGTGCTTTGGTGATTAAAGTTAAGGAAAGGAGAGACCCCTCATGTCCCTGGACCCGAATAGGGCATATGTACACGTNAATTGCTTAGAATGCTTTGCACCGTCACTTGTCACGTCAACGTGTCTTTTTGCCATTTTGAAAAAAATTCCTGACTTAATTGTGAAGCAATAACAATAGTCAGTTGACTATGAAGTTAATATTTGCTAATACTCCATAATTCTTCAATCATTGTTGGCATCTTCCTCGTACGATGACGCTGATCTCTTAAAAAAAAGGTTCTCTTAAACGAATTAAACGCTTAAAGTATGTTGAGATAAGAGGGGTGCTTTGGTGATTAAAGTTAAGGAAAGGAGAGACCCCTCATGTCCCTGGACCCGAATAGGGCATATGTACACGTACCTATTTCAGAAACTTTTTACGATATGAGTGGCCATCCAATCATTTGAATGTCCCTTAAGCCACTTCAATAACAATTCATTGAGTTCGTTGCTATCTCTTCAAGTCCTTAGAAGAAATAGGTCCACAAGTTTAGTGTACGAATAGTAGGTATAGTATACCTCGTTGGTACGCATGTCAGATTGAAGTGTATGTGATTTATGAGATCCGCAATTCTTTGAGATTACAAACTTCTTCAAAAGTTGATGATGCATACGCTCGTCTTGTTTACCTGAGACGTCCTTCGTCGAACTCGAGACATGTTGATGCTGCTGCTTCTAATGCCGATGATAATTTGCACTCACATCTGATTCATGTACTCTATATCATGCTACGCCTCACATGTTTACAAAGGAACTGGCTTTTAGGGACTGAATTTCTGGCCGGGGATGAATGGATGGTCAAAACGGGTACCATGAAAAACAACTCCTCCTCCTCCTCCTCCTCCTCTACTTACCCCCGTTCATTGGGTGGATGGGTCGAAAGATACTTGAAATCAGGTTTGCTTAATAACCACAAGTAGACTGAAAGACATGTGGTGCGGCGTGAACCAGTCCTTTAATGAGCTTGAACGACCGGAATTTCATCCTATTTCATTCACATCTGTTTCTAAGACCAACGGCACGCATTGTCGACAAACTACTACGAAATCAGAATCAACCCAAAGGTGAACCTTGTCAATGAGACTTGATTCAAAAATGAAGGTCTCAAGTCCGACAACAAACTCGAAGAATCAAGTTAAAAAAAAAACGAAGTTCGTTCGAACCGAGATCCTTTCGGCTTTTGGTTGGCAGCCAGATCAGCTTAGTCTTGTGAAGGAAATTATGCTTCATCTCCTTAATGTGATGTTACTAATACCACTACAGTGCACCGTTCGTACGTTGGGCTCTTAGTTCAAAATTGAAAGGCTCGCCGAGCTTAGAGAACTCAAAGATCAATCATCTCCAAGGGGCTTGCTAGTTCAAGAACGAACGCTCAATCTGGGGATTTTCGAGCCAACTTTGGGGTTCATGGAGAACCATGGATGGATGATGGATTCCATTATGAACCCCCTAGACTAGGAAGGAGTACGTAGTTGCCTGTCAATCGAAGTCATCCAAGATGGGATGGATAGATGAGCCGTAAGTAGATTTTAGGTTTTATATTCTCGAGCTAGACGAGCACAAAAGGAAGAATATTGGCACCGCTTCTCCCGTACCCGATCGGGTTAGATCCGTTGAAAAGATTCATTCACCCTCGTTTCGCTCGGTTCCGATTCGTTCATGTGTCACATTTTGGCCTCTGTTGGCCTCACGTTTGGATAGCGTTTATAGGATGGCCTTCAAGCCTTTTGTATCCATGACCTTCGATAGATTCATCTTCTTCTTCTCCGTTTATCCCCAAATGCCTCAATGTGAAAACTAATCTTCTCGGGCGAAGGCTTTGGCGGTGGTTGAGGAGGTGGTGGTCTCTGTCCCTCTCCAGTTCCTGCTTCTCTTGCTCTTCCTTTTCCAGGTCTCGGATCTCTGGGATATCGGTCCTTTTCTGGTTCTGAGTAACGTGGGTGAAGATACCACGAGGCGAGCAACTTTCTTGATACTCAATGCCGCTTTCGAGGCCAAAACTAATCTGCAACAGGAAGTTAACACACACGGGTTTTATTGAGAAAACTTTACAAATCACACCATTCGAAAGCCTTTTATTTAGGTTTTTTTTAGCCTCATAGCCAGTCCGCTGA
Source organism: Tigriopus californicus (assembly GCF_007210705.1). Lineage (NCBI taxonomy): Eukaryota > Metazoa > Arthropoda > Copepoda > Harpacticoida > Harpacticidae > Tigriopus > Tigriopus californicus. The sequence continues at coordinate 782,526 of NC_081440.1, read as the reverse complement.
GCATCTCTACACGACAGGGCTACACGGGGCCGCCGTTCAATTCAAAGAGTTCAATTGTCGGTAAAAAGTCCCTTGCTTCAAATGTTTGTGAAGAATCAGCGTTCTTCGCTCGTTTCGTAATAATTAACTGATTGCATATGCGGCGTTTCGTTTAAGAAGCTTTTGTTGAGCAGGACGTTAAAAATGGAATGGTTTTTGTTTTCAATTAAAGAGTTGTGAAATCATGCACATTGTATAGAGATCTAAAGCTCTAGTTGATTGTACAAGTTGTAGTATCCAAGCTTAATTTGCTTTAAACAATTACTTGAATCTGCTAACTACAGTAAACACAACCTTACTTGCTTGGTGCACATAGGGAGGCTTAACTTAGGTTAAGTTATGATTGCGGCAGGTCAAAACTTGCATCCTGCAAATTGGTCATTTTAAAAAAATTACATATTCTAAGTTTCTCTGCAAATTCATTACATCTACAAATTTTATAATCCTATCAGTAGTCTTTGACATTTTCTTCAAAATAGTTTGCAATTTCAGCACAAATTTCAACACTTCTGAAATCTATGACAATTTCTATGATTTTGGGGTTGTTTGTGGAGGGAAAATTCGCGAGATGGAATTTTTTCTGTTTTTTCTAGAAATCTTTTTTTACATGAAAGTACGTTTTCTGTACCATTTACTGTAAAAAAATAACAACCAGTAGAAATTAGTCCAAAACAATGTTGTGAGCTTAAAAATATTCTTTACGTATGTTAACGCGTGAAATGTGGCTTTTTTTAAAGAAATGACCTGAGCTGTAATATGATTCTTTTGCTAAAAATCATTTAGCCTAAAAGCACAAGTGATTACGCAAAAATACATATTGACGTAATCAGGCAGCCGTTACTGGAAGGACCCATGGACACCGCCAATAGATCGAGACCTCTCCTCATCTTCGACGGTTTGGGGGGACTTTATTCCTTTGTAGGTAACTGATCATGTTGTGTTGATTGTTTGAGCGCTCTGAAAAGCACCCTTAATCTGATCTCGATATTAGAACTGCCCACCGGCATGAATATTCTAATTTTAGAAAGACAAATATGTGCTTCTATGTATAGACTTCAACGATATAGAAAAGCATCCAAAGACAACAAAAACTACTTTGAAAGCTAAGAAATGAAATGATCCTCGGCGGACCATCTAGTTGTTGCAAATGAGCCTGGGATATCATTCAATATTTGTATTGCAAACGATTTTGACAACATGGCCAAATATAATCATAGCAAGTTTGAAATTCAAATCAAATATTAGCGTTGGCGAGTCAATGTGGTGTAGCCTTTTCTCTGATTTGAAAAATTGAATTATAAAGCAAGTGAAATGGCGGTAAAACTGACTAAAGCATTGCAACAGGAGCGAAATACCACAAGACCCTAAATAAAAAGATCAAGTAAATCTGATAAAAATCAAAAGACTTAAAAAGATAAGCCTGAGTACGCTTGGCAAAAGAAACTAAGGTTTTGTTGTAACGAAGTGCACGATAACGATGTTGTGAAATGCTAAAATAAAATTAAAAAAATCAAAATAAAATCTAGGATTGACTGGAACTTTTCGAGTTTAAAGCAGAGCTTGCACATAGGGCTGTAAAGATTCTTTGAGTTCGTTTTTCTGCACCCTAAATAAAAAAAAATTGCCGTGATTAAAAAAATATTACAAGACGAAACTTTTTGATATCCGTAGATAATGCCTTTGTCGTAGATTTCCTAGCTGTAAAATAGGCTAGCCTTGTAAATGACAAGTCTCAAGCAGAAGAAATGTGCTCTCTGAATTAGGAACACGGCGAATTGTTATTTCTTATCAAATGATGCTCGAGTTTTCGTTTAATCCGTGAAAAGACTGTTGAGACTCGAGCCCTTTTTTATGTTAGTGCGAGTCGTGTTTGCTGCCCTAACTTTATATTGATGAGTTGCTAAGGGTGAATAGAGCACGTCTTTTAAAAGAGCGGTAATCTTACAAGAATAAGCGTCATTACTTATTAGTTAGACGTCCTGCCATGGTTGATCATAAAAGAAGTGTCAATCTTTCAATTGCTCCTTTCATTATCACAGGGTTTCCCGAGTTTTGCTGATCAGCACGGAGTCAATCATTTTCATCAGAACAGACTGTGGCCTTCGTAATCTCAAAAGACAGCCAGTGAGCCACTTTCTGCTAGGACTACTCAATCTTTCATGAAAAATTATGTCGATTTGTGAGAAGAAGATTTGTGACTTCCTACTGACGAGCCTTCCTCCTGTAAGATCTACATGCAGCTCTTTCATTGACATCTTGTGAAGTATCAAGACATACGTAGAAATGACTCAAAGACAATGAAAGCATGATAAAATCGTGTACCATTCTGTGTGTCATTGGACCAATTTGAAGTGACCAAATTATCGAAGACCTTCATCTTGTTGCCTGCCAGCGTTACTAACAGTTGCGGGTGTTCAATTCCCTGGGGAGATCAGTGAGGCCCCGCACGTGCACGGAAACACGGTCAGATTAGATCCTCCTACCTACCAGGAGGATAGGAGTTAGCGAATAAATCCTCAAAGCTGTCTTTGGGGTCGTTAAATGGTTGAGAACGACCTCTGCAAATATTGCCATCGCACCATAAAACAGTGGTTGGAGGCTTTCCATTGCATCCTCAAAGACCTCAAAGACCTCAAAGGGCAGTGGAATGGTTATTTGGGGATAACTTTATTTCATGGCCATTGACACGTGGACGAAGGAAGGCCAAGGTAGGAGCAAATTCTCCCATTTCCAGTCCAAATGATGCTTGGAAGTAGAGACTGAGTGCGAGTTGCGAATTGCGAACTGAGAATCGATGGGCCCACTTGCTGGCTAGGGTACTTTCCGTTATACGAAGGGCTTCTTTTCATTTCCCTCCTCAGAGTCCTTTCGGATCGAGTTTCTCTTTCCTCGGTCAAGAGGGAGAGAGAGAGAGACAGAGAGAGAGAGAGAGGGGGAAAGACAGAAAGACCGAAAGAGAGATAAAGAAAGAGCGAGAGAGGAGTGAAGAAAACTCCAGACCTGAATGATGAGCATCAGACCCGAACGAACTCTTAAGACCGAATTAGAAGAGCCATTGAAAGGGTTTAATCATGTAATGAAAAGAGCTCTCCGAAACGACATGTACTGTAGAACGTAGTGAGTGGGTCCTCCACGTATTCTTTATTCCATTGGGCTTTTCAAGACCATTCGTACTCGGAAAGGACCGCTTTTCAGGGTACGAGACTCTGTGTGTCATCTGGGAAAGAACCTGCTTGCCGCTAGGCCAAAGACATTTGTCCTTAAGGCTCCTTGGAAGGCTTTAGGAGCACGATTTTTACTCGCTCCCCATGATCAGAAAAGGGAAATATCGCCATTATCAAGTTCAATGGACTTGATTAGAGTTAAGAGAATTCGCAAGTTTGTCACTTGAATCATCCTTCTTCGGACGGACCACCCAAAGTCTTTTGGAACCTCCATTGATAGGCCGTGGAACAATGCCCAATTTGGTCCCTCAGCAATTCCGATGGACGAAAGCACTTTTCCCCTGAGAATTCCTCACCATCTATTGGCTTTAGCTAAGCGGTCCCTTCTCAATGTTTGATCTCAAACTAGTCATCGTCTGTTTGGGCTGATAGTATGTACTACACCCGGGAACGCAATGGGCTCTTGGCTCTTGGATTATGCGTCGTTACATGTTTACCTGTACTTGGATTGCTTTTGATCAACCTTCCCGGTGTCTGCCCTGCGTCTTAGGTTCCCTTGGAGATCGACTCCGCCGAGTTCGTCGAAAAACACATTGGTGATTTCGGCTTCGCCGTTGATACGATCAATCTTCAAGTCCATAAGGCCGAGCATCCGATCGGTTTTGGCCGTGGCCGACTTGGTTCGCTTGGCCTTGCCCGTGCCCACGGTTTTGGACACTTTCAATTCCAAAGGTCCTAATGCGAAAGGACATTGGATGGTGCGATAATTCTCTCGAATGAAGATGGACACATCCCCTGAGCGTTTTAAAGTGGACATTCCGTACAACCAGCCTCGGATCTAAAATGGCCATCATAGAAATAGTCCCAATATATGTAATAGAAAGAATGGGAGAGGAGGATCAGAATGGATGGAAGGAGGGCAGACACCAACCTTGGCAGCTGTGGCGGCAACCGACTCTTCCTCGGCATTCATAGTGCTGTTGCCGGTCGTGTCTACGTTATTATTGTGCTCAAAAAGCTCTTGATCGTCCTCCTCGGAAAGAATGGGCGCAAAATGGGGCCTTTCAGTTGTTGTTGTCGTGGTCGTAGCGATTGGTGTGGACAATATGAGAATAGATTCGGTGGTGGTTCTTCTCCGACTGAAAACGCGAGGCATTAGCAATTAAGAAATGAGGCGGAGTAATCTCAAGTGTTTATGTTGAGAGTCGGCTTTAACTTTGTTGAAAGCCAAGCCAAGTCAAGTCAAGCCAAGGTGGTGTTTACTTGGTTGGGTTGCTTGCTTCTCCGTAATCTGGAAGTCAGTTGGGCTAAGCAAAAAACGTGGTCTTTGACAGAGTGCAAAAACTCCGAGAAACTTCTCGGGGGAGAACCGGGGCAAACGGAATAAAAGATATTGCCTAATATTAAGGGCCTGGATTAAATGGTAATTTCGAACTATGATTCTTCGAGGATGAAATCAGGGGAAATAATTGACCAATGGTTTCATCATAGAGGTCAGGAACAAGGCTGGGATTTGATCACGAGATGCTCTAGAAATCCTTCTTTTGCATCAGTTCTCAGTTTTAGGAAGGTGTAAGAGACGGAACAAAGTCGGAGACAATTGAAGCTGGGCAAATCCAATGAGACTGTAGCTAGTCCTGCTTGTAAGCCAAAACGATAGCACTGGCCCAATACACTTAAAGTCTCCTATTTGCATTTACTAACACTTTTTGTAAGCTATGTTTCCAGAAATATTTGTACTTGAATTCAGGTTCTCGTTTTTTCTTCCATGGGGTCGGGTTCCTTTTGTGAGCCTTCTGAACATGCGTCTTTGAACAGATGCACTTTATGTTTTTTGCTAATCTAAGATACATCTTTTTGCAGACCCTAATCTTCCTGGCCCAAAAATGTCGTGTCAATGTGGGGCCTTGAGGCAACATAAAACCTCTGGGTTCGATATAGTATTAAGTAGTATAAAACCTCTGGGTTCGATAAAGTAATAAGTATTAATATGAATAATAATAGCTCATGAGATACACCCACCTATCGGCTTCTTGCTCGGTCTCCTCCTTCATGCGTGGCGAACTTGGCTTGGGATTGGGCAAAAGTTTGAGATCCATGGGATCCAAGTTTTTGGAACGAATGGCCGCATTCATTCGTAAGAAGATGGCGTCCATGAACAGATTGTAAGTGGCAATCTCTTTGCGAGCATCCAACCCGGGATCAATCAGAGTCACGGAGCTGCTCACAATCGGAGTGTGATCTGAAAACACCTCTGAGGCCGAGGACTTCTTCTCCTCGCGGACAGTCGAATAGTCACGCAACAATCCATCAGGACCAGTATTGGCCAGGTTCAGGAATAAACTCGAGCCGTCGTGGACATTGGATTCACGATTGGACACACTGGACACTGTAAAGAGACACAAGACAGAGAGATGGAGAGATGGAGATTGTGGGTGAATGGGGGTTTTTTAAAGACGCTGACACGCTTTGTGCCCCTTTTTGCCAGTCATGAGCGTAGAAAGTTTGACACGCGTGTTTTCCTCCCAAGGATGACGATGACGATGATGATGATGAAAATAGGCAATTCTATTCTCGACATCCAAAATTGTTACGAGCAGACTGCTCAGGATGGCTCATCTGAGGGCGGTATCGGATGAAACACGATTTTCTATGCAAGGAACTGAAGCTCAAAATATGAGGCAAAACGACCTTGGTTGTCACTCGCGTAGTTTCAAAATGTCGGAATTTGTTCCCCGTGGATTTCTTTTTCATGTCCTATTTTCAAAATGGACAAAAGATCGTCACGAACAGACCCTTTTTTGACTGCTATTCATAATGCATGAAACCAGTGATCAAAGCCATTCCTCGCCTTCAATTCTAATAATAAAGCTGACAAAAGCAACCGACGCATTGATCTGATGGGCAATTTGCGGTGGGAATGAGACTTTTGGAACCAGTCACTTCTCTTAATTAAGGAATGCTGAAAGCACTGTTGCTTTAACATGGGCCAATGCAATACCACCGCAATGGTTGGCCAAACCGCCATCCAATGGTTGTTTTATGGCTCAAGTTCCATCAATTCCCACATTTGTGCAGCCCAATTTGATCCTTCAGGACGTGTTGGCATTGTCCTTCGTTTCCACCCCAGCCAAGAGTAGGCCTAGATCAACCAGCAAGGAACTTGATGATGATCCAAACACCGGAAAAAATGATTGCTCTAGATGGTTGTACCCCATTTGAACGGAAATACACAACCTCAATTTTAGACCCCCTTCCATCTACCTCTTTAGTACTAAAACCTGAGTTTGTTCAGAGAGCGTTCATGGGGTTGAGTGGATTCTTAAATAGTCCCCAAGACTGCCGAGCTAGTGGTTGCCATTATTAACTGTACTGTACAAATGGCGGCTTTTTTCTGAAGGCGGTGCATGAACACGTTTCTTAGCGGTTTCCTGGCGATGAAGACGCCTATGGATTGTGTTGCATGAACTGCATCTTTGGCCACTCTAAGTTTCAGACGGCAACAAATTTAATCACTTATCCATTTCACCCTCGCATCCCATTGACGAGTGACGAGAGTAACGAACCGTGTCATCATGTAATGAGTATCGTCGGCAAATCGTTCCCAATCATTTTCCAATCCATGCACAAAAAAATGCAACAGTACGGAGTGATAAGTTGAAGTGATGTCTGTTTCCTCTATACCTATTCCCTTTTATATTCTCTTTTCAATTCGTGTGTAGACCTCTACCCTTTATGCATCCAATAATGTCACGGGTAGTTATGAGCAATAAATAATAGATAATCCAATATCCCACGTTCAGACACGACACTCAAGAACAAGACGTGGAATCCATAGTAGACGGACCTGTTTCTCTTTCATCAACCCTAGTGTCCCACTTACCCCAGTCCAATGCGTGTGAAGGAACGATGTAGCTCAAAATGAGAGCAAAGGTGACATGACTTGTGATTGAATAGAACTTGGGACGGAGACGAAGAGAAGGCATCTTCTTGGATGGAACAGTCCCAGGAGCACAGCACAGTAGAGCAATGACGGTGCTGGTTTCTTGACTAGAAAGAGACTCGGTAGCCTCGACACAGTGTTAGGAGGAAGGAGGTCTCGCTACAAACCGGTGGTGGTCCATGTGAAGTGATAATGGTAAACGAGGGAAAACACGAGACTGTTTCACTTTCTATCATGACATTTGGTCAGCGCCACGCCCGGTTTACTACATGCTCGAGACGAATTGTCGAACCGCGGGCGTGATGTTAGTGGTGTTGGTTGTTGCTGCACGAGGCCCTCTCACACTTTGAGATATGTCTCACATGAAGCCAAGTTTGCTCCTCACCCACTCACTATTCAGTCAATGATTGTTGACCCACATATTTGGTTGGACTCATCGTACTACAGAGAGAGAACGAGAGAGAGAACGAGAGAGAGATGGTAGCGTGGATGGATGTATGCATAGATGGATACAGTGGAGGAGCACGCGAAAACCAGTGAGAGAGCAGTGAACACGGTCAAAGCAATCGCCAGACTGACGACTGAAATGAAAAACACGGAAAAAGAGGAAACCTTCTCTTTCTCTTCTTTGAGAGAAGAATTAAAAAGAAATCTGTTTGCTTGCCTTGCATGGTATGGCGATGGCGTTGGCCGCAAGCGTGGTAAGTTGCTCTGAAGCGAGACAGACACTCGAGGGATTGTTGTACCTTCTCGCACGTCGCCAAAGATGGGTCGACCGACGGACAGTGGTCGGTGGGACGAGTATTTCGCTACCATCATTCCCATGCCACCACAGGCAACCAACACTCTCTACCACAGGATTGTCTGTCTCGTTAGATCGAAAGGTTTTGCGAGCCCTTTCCGGCGGTCGGTGGCCTGATAAATTTCTCTGAAGGTTCGGCGTAAGGACTCCGAGGAGGTTCCGAAAAGTGGCGAAGGACCAAGGGTGCACTATGAATTACGATTCATTATTTTAATCATTTGAATCATTAGCTTATTCAGTTTTTGATACATTAGCCTTGGCGAAATACGTTGGGCAAAACAAGTGCCTTTGGCAAAAAAGGGCATTCCAGACTTTTTACAATGCTTTTTAACATGGTGCGTCAGTTTATTAGTTTATTACAAATTTCATCACGATTAGCGATTGGAATTTAATTCATTTTTAGATTTTTCCCACCATTACCGCTTTTACGACAGGAGGAGATCTTCATTTGAGTATTTAGATTTATTCATAGTTCGTCTTTGTCAAGTTTTCTAAATTTATACTTGTTTCAGCCAACCGCCACCACTAAGGAACATTTATATGCAAGTATCTGATTTTTAACTTCTCTTCCAACGGGTTTGGCTTTATTTGCGGGGAGTCCCTGGAGTCGAGGTGTATTATTGACTTGTCAAACTATTGCTCGTTTGAGATTGACGCAATAAGTACAAAAATCTTACTCGACAGTACCGATGCAGTTGCTCGATGTTGGGTCGTACATTCGCCGATCCACATCCGCCTTGGCCGTACAGCAGATGGAGATTGTGGGTAATTGGGGGTTTTTAAAGACGCTGACACGCTTTGTGCCCCTTTTTGCCAGTCATGAGCGTAGAAAGTTTGACACGCGTGTTTTCCTCCCAAGGATGACGNCCCCTCTCTTTAGGTCATACCCTGAAAAGTGTTACAGTAATCTTACATCAAGCTGGGCTATCTTTCTCCTGTCTCGTACGACCCAACATTACATAATTTCATCGAGAGGTTCGGGCGGGATCTTACTAATTATTGCGTAAATTTCGAGCAAGCCATTGTTCGACTCTTCTTAAGGCAATGAAGAGCTGACATCGGTCCCTTTGAAAAAGTACGACAAAGAAATTTGTCCAGACCCCACAAGAACGCGCAGTCGTCGAATCCAAATACTATCCAAGCTTTGCTTTATTTTTTGTACAAATATTTCTTCACGCATATAGAAACCAAGTCATGAAATGATGGTCTGCTTGGACGGGAGAAGAGTAGGATTTGCAAATCGTACAAAGCGGTGCGTGGATCAACAAACGGGTCGTCATTTTGGTTGTTTGCATAACGCTGATTCTGTTATTTCACGGGTAGGCAAAAGTTTCGAAACCCAAGGTGCATTTTGACACCTTCAAGAAGGATGGAATGGAATGGATACAAGCATGCGTGCATGCATGCATGCATCTGAGGCTCAAATGATCATAATGCAATGACTTCCAATGTCATCTCTCCAATTCAATCCAGATTTAAAACAAGAGTGTATATTTGTACAATCCGAGAGAAATTGCATATTATCACATTGTTGAAATGGTTCTTTGTATAATCTCAAGTGTTAATAGGTGATGATACATTACATGTGCGCGTTGACATGTACACTAACTTCAAATGGTTCACGTGGTAGGTAAATGCCCAAGGTCACATTTTTTTGTGGGTTGCGCAAAGAATTCCGTCGCTTTTGGGCGGCCGGGAGATTGGGGCGCCTCTTGGAAGGTGGAATCATGCTCTCTCCTTATCCCTTCTTCGACTTTTTCTTTTTAACCTTTTTCTTTGGCGTATCACTGGCTGGAGGCAGGATCCAAACCGTACCTCCACGCATATCATCGATCACGTCATCGGCGTTTAGGTCCTTATCACACGAGTCGTCGTCGCCGCCACCGTTTTCTTTCACCCCTCCATTCACAGGACTGAGATGGGTATCACATAGTTCGGGTTGTTGTGCTTCTTTCTCCTCGCATTGTACGGATCCATCCACTTGGTCTAGAGGTTTGCCCTCGGGCACAGTGGCCTTGATCTTGTCCAGAGCTGAAATATTGCGCGCGGCCTCGGCCCAAGTGGGCTGATTTTCGGCCAAAAGCTCCTTATCCTTTTCGACTTGTTCCATTAGGAACTGCTCTCGGGCCTTGGAGCTGATCTGTGGCACCTTATGAATGAACTTGGCTTGTCCGTTTTGAGCCGGCCGCTTGAGCTCCGGTACGACCAGATCCAGGGGACCTTGAAACGAGACCGGGGCTTCCTGCTCGGCCTCTTCTTCTTGGTCCTCTTTTACCATTGAGGGCGAGCGGTGCGGGTGATGATGATAATGATGATCATGATGATCCAGAGAGGGAGGTTCTGAAGTGGTATCGATTTGACTCCATCGGGATACAACAGAGCGTCCGGAGTTTTCGAACTCCTGGAATAACTCCCCATCATCATCATTATCGTCGTCCAAACGAAGTTTGGGTTGGGTCCGGAAAACGGGCTCGAAGAACGTGTTTCCGGGTCGTTGGCGATTCTGGTTGAAGAGATAAGCTCCGGGCACCAAAGGACGGTCGGCACTCGATTTGGGCAAGGTCTGAAGGAACGAGAGGAAAGGGACGTGATGTTAAATAATGAGCGACAATGAAAGGAGCTGCAGCATTCCACGAGGAGCATTATTCATAGCGTGTATCGTACAATGCATGCAAACACAGCCAGTCAAACGCGAGGTCAAACAGAACACAGGAAAATAGAGACCCGGATGAAAAGAAGAGGACGTGGTATTATGGTCCCGATTTCACTCACATCGTGCCTTACCATTTGAGCGGGGTCTTGAGCAAGTTGTCCATTCACGTCAAGTGCCTGAGCAATAGAGAATATAGAGAATAACAAACTAGAATGCGCTCTTCTGCCGCAGTTTGAGTAATTTGAGAATTCCTTCAAGGTAATCGAGATCCTTCATTGTCATTTCCTATTCTGACGTTGAAGCTTGGCGTGCGTGGACTGGCCTCTAATCCGCCTTTCCGGAAATTCATTCCAAGTTCTCTTGAGAGAAATACGAACAAGAGGATTTCGGATCTCGAAAAAGATTTTAAACCTCCGTGACCTTGGCTTTTTGAAGACGGGAGACTAGCTATGGGTGAATCTATTTAGGAAACAGAAAATGTTTCAAGAGAGCGTAAGCGTGAGCAAGCGTCCCTCGGTTGGTCTTAATGATAAACCTGCCATTAGGTTGAAGCCCTTTGAAAAGGCGAAACCCATAAAATTATCAGAAAGCAGAGTCTTTGCATTGATTTATGATGCCTGTGCCGAATGGAATGATGATGGCTCCGCCGACTGACTCATCAGAGGCTTTTGAAGCTGGCATCAATATAATCTAGAGATAAAAGTAACTTTACAATATTTTTTTTCAGTAACTTCGAGGGTTGACAAGGCCAATGAAATGCAATCCTTTGACAATATCGAACAATAGACGGTAAAGTGACTCAGAAAGAGAGGCAAAATGAAAGAGTCTCCTGATTAGAAGTAAATGCAACGCATTCCTTGATGCCAGACAAACGTTTCGGAATGTGAAACGCGCTCTATTTCTTCTTTTTCATTTGTTAAGAACTAGAGATTCCATACATGTGGGACAATGATTGTACTGCTCCTTGATGGAAAAGAGGGTCTCCAATGACACGTAATCCCACAGTAGCGCTCAAACTCAATGGAAAAACTCCAATCATGTACGTAACTGTTCACTACGATTTGATTAGCTCACCGAAGCTCACTGATTGCAGTAGAGTTCAACGTTTTCGTCAAGAAAGGTGGGCAATAAAATTGGAAATAAGGACCATCATCCTATCGCACTTACCGCTTTAACACGAATTCTTTATTTCGCTTAGTTAAAAGTTTGATATTGACATTTTCGGATGCCCCCTTTTTCGAATCCTGCCATTTTTCTGCCTCGACCAGGTCCCTCATTTATTGGAAGGAGAAAAGGAACAGAGAAATGCATCTTTTCGACTTCTGCTTCTCTTCCTTCTCCATCCTCTCGCTGGCTCTACATTTGTCCGTGAATTCAAGCGACTGACATTGGAGTGTACACAAAAACAAGCTCACAAACAGAGCTCCATCTCTAGGAGTCGAGAGAAGAGGAAGAAACGAGAAGGGACTTTAAATTTTAAGCACTCAGCGTAATTGCCAGAGAGCCTTTTTCCGACCCTCTTCGACTCAACGATGATGAAGATGGCCTCTACGTCGAGTCGTTAGGTAACAACGGGGTTGTCCAACAGCTCGATTTTTCCTTTGTCTCTCGTTCCTCCATGGGTCATTCTCGCCGACAGGATCGTCTTTACCGTTTCGTTGGCCATAGGGTTTATGGTGCCTGGATCTCATCAAAAATGCACAAACTTCGGACGAATTGTGGCATCCGTAAGAGCCCTCCAACATCGAGGAGTAGCAAGAGCCTCTCCAATTGCATAGTAATGAACCAAGGGAAACTTGCGCCAATCAAACCTGACCGGAATCTTGAAAACGGCAATTCCATTCCGCTTCTATCTAATATGCTCCCAAACCAACCTGAGGATATGGCGCTAATTCATCGTTGTCTCACTTAGGTATCTTAAGCATGTAGGTTGATCCATTACCTGGAGGAAGTCGTAGTTCTTGTCGAAATACTTCACGAAAGTAGGTTCGTTCTTAATGCAGTGCATGGCATGCCAAGAATGAATGACAAGTCGTGGAAAACGACTAATCCAGTACATGACGTACTGGTCGGGAATTCGACCGTAGGTGATCTTGATCTCCGGGGGCAACTCGTTATAGTGATGCTTCTTGTTGCGCATAGCTCGGAGGAGATCTCGGACCGTTTTGCCGTTGTAACTGCGATGCTTGCGCAAATCCTCTTGAATGGCGGGATCCAGATTGTCGTGCCAATTGCCTCGAACGATGTCGAGTCTATGCCTTTCCAAAGCGGCCAGAAGTGCACTATCCGAATCTTCTTTGTCCACGCGATCCGACACATCCTGGAAAGACGATCGTAATGAATCAGTTTGACCCTGCTCACTTCAACCATTGACCGTATGACGGGTTGAGCCGATCATCATTTGATACCCTTTCTGGCCACTTACCTGAAGGAAATTGAGCAGTTTCTCCTTGCTCCAGAACAATGGATGTCGGAGAATGGCTCGGATGGTTGGCCGAGCACTTTGCTCATGCAAGATCATTTGTTCGATGAGCGATCGCTCCACAATCTTGCTTTCATTGAGCTTGCTCAGGTCGAATTCATTAGCCAAGATGTTGGCCTGTCGTCGGAAGCTTTCCCCGAAAGGATGCGAGCCTTTGGACAACACGTAATAGAACACACAGCCCAAGGAGAACACATCCACAGCACAAGTATTGGACCGATGGCCCAACATGATTTCCGGGGCTATCCACCCATCCGTGCCGGCCACGCCCGATCTCCGCGAGAACGACATGCGGCCCATTTTGAGTTTCTTGCACAACCCAAAATCGGAGATCATGGCTCGTATCTCGCCCTTGGATCCGGGCATGGATATCAACACATTCTGAGGCTTGATGTCCCGATGCACAATGTCCAGGTTGTGGAGATGGAGCAAGCCTTGACTGGCCTGTCTTAAGACAGTGAGATGGTCTAAGCTCGGGTTGTGATATTTGCCATCCACTAAATCCTGCAAGGTCGCCACACACAACTCAAGCGCGATGTATCGAAATTGGGTGTCCTGTTCCATGCAAAAGTATCGAATCACATTGGGATGCTCGTCCGACTCTCGCAACAGATCAACTTCTCGATCCGCGATGCTGAAACAGGCGGCCAAAACGCGTTTTACGGCCACAGCACGCGAATCAAATTTTCCCCTTGAAAATGGTAGACGAAGAGAAGGCAAAAGTGAGCGCATTTGACTGCAAAACCATGGACCGATCCTAGCTGCTTTACCTATAAACGAAGGTGCCTTCACAGCCCTTGCCCAAGGTCTGATTGGGGTCGAAATAGATCTGACCCACTCGAACACTTCCGTCGGATTGAAGAACGGGATTGGCCGTCACATTGTAAGCACTGTGCTGACTGGACGACGAACCCACGGAGCTCTGTCCCATTCGAAAGCTTGAATGGATCGATTGGTTCTGAAATTAAAAAAAAATAAATAAATAAATAAACACCCTGGAATTGTGGAGCAAGAGCGGACACGAGAGCTATCCGAACAGTGCTTACATTCGTTTGCATAAGCTTGAAGAGACAGTAGACGGCCACGAAAAGAAGCACGGCAATCACTTTGAGCTCCTTGTTCTCGATGGCGTAGAAACTCTCGCGAATCAACGGCACAAGCTCCCGGCCCCATTTCACGAGATCGTACGAGAGGAAGAAGGTCGTATTCAATGCCTTGATTTGGTCCAACCCAAATTCGATAAAAGCCGAATCGTACAGACATTGGGCCGGAGGTTGCTTGGACTGATTTCGGGGTGAGAACGGGTATGGGGCCGTGTAGGTCGTGGTGCCATCCGGCCCTTCATCAAACGGATTGTCCCGCTCTTTCACAGGTCTGGGAGGATCCGTATGGAAAACCTCATTGGGAAAGAGCGGAGGGATCAGACGAGCATCCGGGCCTTTGGAGAGGAATCGCTCGCCCCTTCGAGCACCGGTCGTGCTCGTCAATTGCAATTGAGTCAATGCAGGGCTGAGTTTGATGGTGGAGTATTCTGGAACTTGATAGTATCCAAACAAGAGGACAGAGGAGGATTCGCCGGACTCGGGCTTGGGATTGTGGGATGGTATTCCTAGCGGGTCGAAAGGGATTCCGGCGTTGTCGGAAATCACATCCAGGTTGATTTCCGAGGGCATGTGAAAGTTTTGAGGGCCCTCCAACAAAAGCGGACCGTTGCTGTTGGGAGATATGGTGAGCGTTTGCTCATCCACCAACGATTGCATGGCAAATAACCCGTGGTCATGTTCACCCACATACAACGTGGGAAAGAGCTTGGTTTCGCCAATTAGCTCGTTATTGGACTCGGGGGCGTTGAACTGATCCATGAGATTGATCAACGTCTCTTTGGACACGGATGTGAAGGGCACATTGACCATGCCATCACCTTCTAGACGGAACATGGCCACAATGGGCGATCCGATTTGCTGCTCCCACTGAACCAAACCGGTCCGACGATCCAAAGTCACCAAAGATCCCTGGGAACTGTCCGTGAAATGTGCCATATCTGGGGAAAGGTAACATTCACTCATACAGGGGGTTTCAATGCGACTCCAGTTTCATGTTAAATAAGCGTAGCCCTTCCAGGGTGGGCAAATGGGTTAATCCCGGGGCGGTTTTTTTAATGGTTTTAATGGGCGGGTGGGACGGGGTTTTTCAATCGGACGGGTTTTATAAATCTTTGATCAAATGTTAAAGTTAGACCCTTTTTTTTTAATTTTGAGCCAAAGACAACCAAACTGTTACTAAAAGAACTACTCCATTACCTTATTTTTTAAAAATAGCAACGCCATACCAATACAGGTAATTTGGAGGGGAATAAGACGAATTTGTCTCATTTCAGAACTAAAGAGATGAAATGTTCACCAGCAGAAGTAAGAAGTCTTTGAAAGCTGATTTGGTATTAGTGCATTAGTCAAAGAACTGGAGCAAATAAGCTACTGCATTTGACACGCAATTTAATAACAAAACTGTGCAGGAAACCCAAAATCTACCTTTAGAACAACAAGAATTGAACACGGTAAAGGAAGAGTTTCCTACCAATTAGTCCATGAAATCAAGACATTGTTCTTCCAGTTTCATTATCAATCAAATTACTGCCAAAGAAAGAGGTAGGTCGTCGGAAAATAAAGAAAAAAAATGAGAAAGTTTTCCAATTAATCCACCCGTAAAAACCCACCCATGGGTGGGTTTAGGTTTTTTTATACAACGGACGGGTTTTAGCCAACCCTGAGCCCTTCCTTCACTGCTTTCTGTCCTCGATCAGATCTGAAAGTGCGTAGATCTTACCATATTCCAAACCAACGTCTCCTTTAGCCAAATTGGATGAGTAGTCAAAGAACGTGATGTTCCACTTCCGACCCTGCGCCCGACTATCGTACATCATAATGTTATATTCGGTCCTGCCAATGAGGAAATTGGCCGGCGAGATGTTGGGACATTGGTCCTCATTGCCCACCACACAGCCGTGGGCGGCCGAGATGGACCCTTGTCGGGCACCCGTGTACCGGTCCACCGAGAACCAGGTGTCCACTTTCTTGCCCGTGTACAGGATACCATCGCTACTTTTGCAGGGCGAGGCGGCCACCAATTCAGGGATGGTAAAGGGCAGCTTCTTCAGTGGATCCTTCAGGCCCCCGCCAATCATGTAGATGGAGCCGTCTTTGGGATCCGGTAAGAATGCGGGCCTGTCAAAGATGGTCATATTAAACGAAATTGTGAGGAATAAGCGAGCGGGGGAACGAATAGCCGGGGCCGATTGAAAATGGATCAAGCGCTGTCTGGGGTGAAATTCTGCTGTGGTTTCATCCATATTTCATAGGTGTCATCATCAGGTTGATCGACGCTAGTCAAGTGGGTGTGGGTCCAAATCGGGACAGGAACGTTCTATCGGGCCGGAATCGTGAGAAGAAATGGCTCAAATCAATCACACATGTGGTGGCTATGAACGAAGACTGACTACAGGTGGCTGGGTCGTGGCCCGGTCTATCATTGAGGCTTCACCTGGTTGGCGTTTTCCTTTCATGGAAAATCGGTACAAGCACTCGGAGCGAGCCGAGTCCAATTAAAACTAACAACGCCATTTCAGCGTGAAGGATCCCACACTTGTGTCGAAGGAACTTCAACCTCAGCCCACCTGCCTCGTCGACCGATGATCACTGACTCATCAGCCCAGTCCAGCTGTGGGTCAGAGCATGGGAGAAAAAGCCGGGGGATTCGTCCCATGCGAGGGATCCATTCTCTGCACATCAAAACGACTTACAAAATGGGTTTGTCGGCGTCGTAGGGACTCTTGACCACGGGTTGGTCGTTCATTTGCCAGAGGACTTGACCGGAGTTCTGATTGAGGGCCACCAGACTCCCATCCAAGGTGGAGGCGATGAGCGTGCCCTCGGACGGCCGCAACGCCGTCTCGTAGTACATGGCATCAAAATCAATGTCCGGCAACGAGGCCGGGTCATCCTCGGAACGCTGAAACACATGAAAGACATCAAGGCCATAGAAATGGATCCGTAGAAAAAAGGCAAGCTAGGCAGGTGGGCGGCTCGCTGAGGCGGTCCCGGGGTGGGGGGCGGACTTGAGTTCAAGCCATTCGTTGAAGCCATTCGTTGAAGCCATTCGTTGAAGCCAGGCTGAGTAAGGCTCCTCAGACCATTCTCGACTCGTTCTTGGCCCCCAATGATGGGGCGTTACGACTCTTCTCCACTTATAAGAGCTCCAACCTAACCTGACCTTCTCTTACAATCTTCTCCGAGAATAATTGGCGACAAGTTTTCAAAACCGAGTGATGGCCTCAAAATCCGGTTGCTCTATCGACCATTCGAGATGAAGCAGGCCTCGGGCTGCCGGAGGCCCAGGGCCTGTCTTTCATTCAGTCTTCATGTCGGAGGCCGCTGACTGGTGGGTCCATCCGCCTGGTCTTACCTTGGGGCGAACCCCTCGGGTGGGCGGCATCACCAGCAGAACCAGCACGGTCAGGCCTACCGCCCCGTGGATCAGCGGGTGGGCCGCACTCCCCCGCCGCATGCTTAACATTTAGCGTTCGGCCACGCCCGTGCCAATGAGGCGGCTCAAAAGGGCGTCAGGCGCGATGGGCACTGTGGTCCATGAATCAGGGCGGGCCAAAGGCGGGCCTGGCCCGGGTGGGCATGAATCAGCCGGTTGGCGTGAGCCCAGCCAGTCTGAGCCGTGATTCTTGGGCTGCTCTGAGCTCAAGCGGGTGTGTGCGGCTAAGCCAGTCAATCTCCGCCGCGTTCAATCACTTCTCTCTTCCTCTCTTTCTCTCTTTCTCTCTTTCTCTCTTTCTCCCTTCTGTGTGTTTGTGTGTGTTTGTGTGTGTTTGTGTGTGTTTGTGTGTGTAGGCCGTTCTGCTGCTGTGTTTTCAATGCAAATGTTGCTGATCGAGTCGTTCAACCTAGTTTTCATACCCTTCCTCTGCGGAGGTTGGGTGAGCCAGGTCGGCGGGCTACACGTGGAAGTGGGTCAATTTCGCTTTCACATTTCAAGGCTGGGTCAAGCTTAGCCCAAACAGGTGCGATGAATGCACAATGCCCTTCGTTATTCGACCAGGCCAATTATTGATTCTATTCAACGATTCGACTTTGAAGGAATGGGGCAGCCCCAGGTGGTTTCGTGAAACCATATTTTGAAATGCGACAGTACTAAATTTTACCCAGTCGCATTTCAAGATGTGCGTTCACGAAACTAGCTGATACTCGCAGTAGGTGCAACTGGGTACAAATCGCATCTCAAAATATGCTCTCACGAAACCATGCGGGGGTGCCCTATTGCTGACACTTTCTGCCACCATGTTCTGCCACCTGGTCAAAAATGGCCCTTAATGATTTCTCTTCCCTGATTAAGGGAAGTTGGGCTTCAATTTAGTTCCACTTTCACTAAACATTTGGACCGTGGTTTTTTTTTTCTTTCTTTTCATGTTCGGTTTGGTATATGAGGTATAATGAAAGTAATATGGCACTGGTTTGACGAGATGATATTCAGGGTCTCATTTTGAGGCTAAATTATGGGTTTCCTTCCTGGAACTATTAATGTCATACACCTGAAAAATGTACTTAATAACCCGAGTCGCAGCCTTCCATGTTTATTTATTTGATCCCATAAGTAGCAAATAAGTCACTGCATGTGAAATCGAACTATGAGAAAAGCCTGAAGGAAGCCCCATTGACACATTTTTTTTTCTTTTTCCTATCTAAAAAAGGAAGAAACTGTGTAACAGGAGGGCTAAAAAACCATTCAGTTACCAATTCCGTAACTTTTGCGGAGAGTGACACGTTACTGATAGCGATACTCACAAAGTTACACGTTATTTAAGCCCTGCAAATGAAGTTCTTACATAGAGAAGACCAAGCCAAGAGTTTGCACGGCAAGTAAGCTAGAGTAACCCCATGGGGCCTTATTTCTGTGGTGCTGTGGAATGTTACAAAATAGGTTAGCCATTCACCACTTTCTGACCAACACCACCCTTTTTCGGTGCGCAAGATTGATTGAGATTTGAAATTCAAGTTCAAAAAGATTTAAATGACGGTTGAAAGGCTCACACAACCTGCGAACCGGCGGTCTGTAAAAAATAGGTCAGATTGTTTCTTGTTTGTTTCAGACGTTTAGCCTTCAGGCCTCCCGTCCAGACTTGCCAAATCGTTGGTCATGCTAGGTCAGTCCCAAACTCACAGAGTACCATATCTTTCTGACGTGTTTGGAAAATGCATGAGCTGGACTAAAAATCTAACCTAGCTCATTGTTAAGACTTGTGGTGGTTGCTCATGAATGTGTGAAAAGAAAAACGATTAGCAGAAATGCTGTTTGGACCCATAAATCAAGGCTTTCCATCTACTTGGGCAAGCCTGCTTTGGACTACCTGACTGCTTAAATAGTGGGAGTGTGGACTAAGCTGAATGCCTGGTCAAAAGCGCATGACTTTTGTATTGAAAAATAAACATGCATTGATAAAGATCAAATTCGAGCTAGTCCCATGGGACGTTCATCTGACAATAGGGGTTTCCTGAAGAATGGTAATCTTTGAACAACATATCTTGACTTTTCTACCCTAGAGCATGTTCATTTAACCAGTCATCAATGAGCTGGCTCATGACGTAACACCGAGTTGTCAGAATTATCAGGGAGAAATAGTTCATTCAACCACAGAGGAAGAAAAGCCAAGAGATAACAATGCCACCGACAGTTTTTAGACCAGATTGGTGGATGTCAGCTAAAAGCCTCTTATTGTATGTTTTCTGATTACAGAGGTGTTCCCTTCAATTCGCTGCAGTACAACACCACAACAGATTACTGGTTGGGTCAAATGAATAATCACGTAGATTGTGACTTTTGCTTACCAATTTACATTCTCAATGGCATATGACATTACTGGCGGAATGTCGGACATCTGTAAGTTAGTCTCAAAGAGTAACCCTGATTTCTCTTCCGTCGAACCAGGGCTGCTTTTGGCTCAACCATACCTTTTTACGTATGTTGGAATCTGCCGGTGGTTTCACTTTCCAAGTTTTCTGACAACCTTTAATTTGAAATGTTTATCTGATCCCATCATTGCAACAGACTCGTTTTTACCCTTCTTTGTCTTCTTTTCAATGGATTATCTGGCAAAGAAAATAAGATTAGATTCAGTGGCAAGGGCCCAAAACTGGGAGCCAACTAAAATAAATTGAGCTATCCTGACCGTTTTGTCTTGAAAGCCTCTGCATAATCCATGGCAATTACTGGCTACAGTCTCTCATGCTCCAAACGATCCAAACGGAGGAAACGTCAAAGGAGATATTATGAAAACGTTACACACAGTTATTTCAACTAGTACATAAGAAGCAGTGTTGCCATTTTGGGTTGCACCGCTGTCTGCGCGCCCCGGATCCTTGGAACCAAGCTGCCGCAGGATTGCGCCGCGGCTTAGACGCCCCCAGGCCCTTGCAACCGAAGGTTAGGTCAGGTCAGGTTAGGTAAGGTTAAGTTAAAATTGCCAAAATGGCATCATTGATTCATTTGATGTTGACAGCTCATGTACATGTTTTAAAAACTCTGCGTAACGTCCATAGAAAAATTCGGGTCATTCTTGGACATAACAGCAGGTCTAGGCACAGAAAAGTCACTTCAATCAAACAACTACTGATGATGTGATCAATCTGACTGCGCCTCAATTTTTCAAACCAGTACTGCCAAGTTTGATCCAAGCTGGATTTTTTTTTGGTCTGAACATAAGATGCACTTTTTCTTGTACCCAACTTGTGCCCAAATGTGTGCTGTACTTAAATAAATGGTTGCATTAGACTGAAAGTGTTTTGAGATAAAATTCCCAAGGCACAAGTTACACTCTTGTAAAGAGTCCTGAGGGCTAAAGAAAAATATGCCAACTTCCTTGATTTTTGGGTCAAAAACGCCAGTAACCCGCCAAAATCAGGCTATCCATCAATACTGAAAATGTTTCTCCCCAAGCATATTTCAATAAAACGCCAGAAAACGGCTAGATTTCTATTCCCTGCAAAAAAAATCTCCCCGCCAGACAGAACTTGACAGGCCAGAAACAGCAAAATCTTGCGGACCAAACCACCATCTGGCAGCACTGTTACTGTGGCGGCTAAAATTTCCAACAGTGGCTGGCTCAATGGCTGGGAGCACATAAACTTTGGCAACGGAAAAGCCAGTCCGTGTAAACCCACCTATAATTGGCATAAGTCAGAGATTATTTGGCCGGCAGAGGTTGCGTGGGGGGAAAGTACCTAGAAACCCAGGATGGACCAATGATTAGCTCCTGATAACTCCAGGCTTGGGTATTATCTGATATTCAGTTTTAGATTGAGCTATAAGAAGCTAAATTGACTATTTAAAAAACCTGGACATTAAATAGGTGCAAGAACGTAGCTAATTTGGAAATTGGGTTACTTCAAGCACCCCAACCCTTACAGTCTTTCCCTAAATCTGGTAAAAATGACGGAACCATTGGCAAATTGCATGAATTTATAAATGCTCATGTGAAGCTTTTCATCAATATCAGGTTCACGTGGTTGTGGGAGTAGGCATTAACATAGGAGAAAAGCTGAGCAAGACAAGGCTAAGTGCCTGTGCAAGGTGTTTTGTTTTACCTGTCACTCTTTATTTCTCATTTTTATGATGTGACTGCTAAAGGTTGTACCCCCTTGCACCAAACAAAGGGTACACTAGTAGGCTTCAAGAGTGGTATCCACAGTATTAATAAGCTCTTTTATTAGCACCATGACTTGTAACAAGCAATTTCAAAATGGAAAAGACAATGATAAAAGCTTTTAAAGAATATGTTTCTTGTTTTGGCTCAAATTTGTGCCTAAACACCTTTGCAATACTTTAAACTTTGCGCTTTTATGTTTGATTGATCTTACATGCAAGTGATACTACTAAAACTGAACATGTTAGGTAGAAAACATTCCATGCATAGCAAGCCAAAATGAGAAATAGGAAGATGTAATTCAAATAAATGACTAGCTGTTTAAGTTTTGAACACAAAAAATATATGTAATAAGATGGGTTTTGAAATACAGATTGCTTAAAGAAACTAATAGAGCATGGAACAGGTGTGTCAGAATTCTTACAATAATGTTCAATGCCAAATTAAAAACTTAAGTACGCTTTGTCCTTAAACATGACAATGATGTCAAGCTTCAAAAAAATTTACTTTTCAAAAATTACTATATTATTTGGCACAAAAATGCTCTGTTTGTAACATGAAGCAAAATTCAAGGTATTTGATATTTCTTGTGCACATCTTTACTTTCAATTTGTAAAGATTTCAGGAAGGAAGAGTCATCATAATTTTCAAGTACTAATTCATAACCTGATGAACTGAGAGCATAGAAACACTCCATTACTCTTTGACATGATAATAAACAGTACGTAGAAAACACATTTCATTTATAAATGAAATTTGGAATCATGACAATTTGAGACATCTCGTTATATCCTCTCCTTTTTATTAGTAACTGCTGCAATTTCAACAAACATGAATATATTGGTTCTTTTTGACAGTATTATTAAATTACATAAATCATTGCTTTTTTCTGTAAAGATTTGTAATGATGGATGTTACATTTGTTTCATTTTTATAGTGTCTGAAGGTGTTTTGTTAGTTATGATAGTTGGTAGATTCATGATCCAGTAAGGAGGTCATTAGAAATGAAATAACAGTTTGGAAAAAGTACATCTAGATGCATTCATAAACAACATTCTTATAAAACTATATCAAACAATACAAATAGAAGTAATAATCTTAAGTCAATTACATAGCTAAGATGAATTGTTCATGAATCTGCGTTTTTGAAAAGGTTTTGTAAGTTTTTATAGTTAGTTGATCTATAGAACATGGAGAAGATCATTAGAATATTACATTGACTGTGATTCATAAAACTAGATCAAAATTATATGCATAGGGCCTCACCTCCTGACGGCACCTCTCAAAGTAAACACGGGTCACGTGACTTTGAAACCAAAAAGTAGGACATTGTCTTGGAGTCTTCTCTTATGGTTGATGCTTGAAACGGTCATAACATTCAATGATTTTGAACTGTGTTCTTCTTTTGTTCCAACAAAAATAATATTCGTTATTTGAAAAAGGCGACGCAATAATTTATAACTCATTGCAAGCTTTTACTTTTCATGACATGATATCAGCTGTAAATTCATAGATGCATTCAAAACTTGAAAACATATATGAATAAAAGGTGGTTAGCATTCAATTTATAGATAATAAGCCGTTGACTACGTGTATTTTGCTAATATTTAAGCAAGATTTTTGCGTATAACCATGGAACGGATAGCTATCATGGTATAACTAATGACGTGCAGAAGCATGAAAAATAGATTAAAACACGTAGTTTTGAATTTCTTTAAGTGTCTTATTTGCATTTTTTTGCTATGGGCTTAGATTCAATAAATTCGAGACTTAGATTGGTTATGAATGACTTGGATGCATGTCAATTTGCGGCTTCAACCATTATTACAGAAAAATACTATTTGCAGTTAAGTCTGCACATTGGGATAACATTTTGCAGCATATATGTTGCTGATTGAATGAAAAAAAGTTTTCATTGATAATAGACTTCATAATTATTCCATTTTATACTGAATTAAGTTTGTTTTAAGCACCAATAATTGTTCTACTGAACATATTGTCACCATACTTATAGTAAGCAAAAGGGCAGCCAATCTGACAATGTCCTACTTTTTCTAGGCAGCGTGACCCTCTAGATTCTAATGATGGGATCAAGTAAATAATCACGGGAGTTTGCGACTAGGGTTACCAATTTACATCCGATATGTGGCATCCCTAGCCAAATATCGGAAACCCGTTAGTTAGTCACAAAAAGTAACCCTGATTTTTCTTCCATCAAAACAGGGTTACCTTTTAACTCCAAGCCAACCTTTTGCCCGATGTTGGACACAACTGGTGCATAGATTTTCCTAGCTTTCTGGCAATCCTGAAATGAAAATTTATTTGATCCCATCACTACTAAATTCATGATTCGGAGTGAGTCATTGCTGTGCTGAAAGATGTCAATTTTCAATTTTTCCATAATTATTTGTTTTCATGATTCGCATGACACAAGGATAAATACTTGTGTGGATTTTGTTGGGGTTCAAAATAGTGTTCACCTGATTAATATCACAAATTTGAATAAGACCGAGAATGTGGCAAATTTTCCATAACCAAGTAAGGTGAAGCCCTACATGAATAATAATATTAAATAGATAACATTAATACCATCTTCATGAAACTGTGGTTTGATCAAATGTTGGTGTTAAATCCAGTAAGTTAGATAAGTAAACAATACATGTTTTGCCTCTTCGTTTTCATTGGGCTTTTTTTCCCATTACTCTATCTCATCTAATGTGATGCTTGAGTGGGTATCCAATAAAAAATAAACAGTTGTCAATATATAAACAAATGAATAACCAACAATCTGGCTCTTGTACTCAATTTTTAGCTCATATTCACAATCATATTGCATCTTTGGACATTTTCCACGTTTTGGATGCTTTTTTGAATTAGTGTCCTTGTGTTTAGACTAAGATGTATTGTTAAATATATAGCATAAATCCGCTCATTTCACAGTCTATCCATGTCTATCCTCACCTGTTGACACCTGCCGTATTATATCGAGTGACGTTGCCCACCTGACAGCTGGAGCCTTCGAAGTGCGCAACTGTTGCCTCTGTTTTGCCCCTGTTTTGCCTCAAACAAACATAGAAACAAGAAGCTGTGCTCTAAAATGCCCGACTTTATTAAGAGATTATTCAATGAACAATTGTTGGCCCAAGTATTGTGACACAATGAAGAGGCCATGAAATCTTCTGTGAGACGTTTCAATTTTTTTGTGGGTGAAATCCTGAACAATTATGGCATGTCAATCATCATTTTGTAGGCCCTAGTATGCTGTATGATTGAGAACGCATCAATTCTTCGGCAATCATCATTTCCAACCAAATAGTACTAAGAAAAGCAGAATTTCACTAGGATTGGAGTGACTAACCTTAACAACATTATTTGTTTTAAACTGACCCTGGCCTGTTTAGGCACGGTTTAATGGAAAAATACAATATGTTAAAATGCAATGCTAAAAGCAATTATATTTGTACCCTTTTGTAATTTGAAATGTCTCGCTGAAGGATAGATGATGTACGTAGTTATGATGTTAGAGTATATCAGTAATAAGTTGGTCGATGAAAAATACCGGGTTCAAGTCAAGCATCTGAGAGTGTATTATTGGATTCTCCGTGGTTTTGTCCCCAACGAGAGGAGGGAGTGGAGAATGGCAAGGACTATGAGCGGTGAGTGAGCCGGCAACGCTGATGAGGTTGAAGCACTGAATCCCAACAAAAAATGACGGACAAAGAGTGGATGAGACGGATCGCCGACGACGCAGAATGACACTGCGCGGACTGAGAAAGAGAGACAGAGGCCCATATGCTTTGATGGCGTAGGGATATTAACTGCAGTATACGAGTAGTATGCTAGCGCGTTGCTTGGTCGAATGCACTTTGAAAAATAGAGTTTCGTTGGACAAAGAGCTATCTAGCGGGTTCGTGACGAATGTGGTAGCCTTTCTAGACCCTTTCCTCTAGTGTTACTAGAAAACAATTCCAAAAGATAGTGGAATGAGAGTTTTTGTTGCACCTCCTCAAGGCTGGAGCGTGTGCAAATGATGGCTATAACATTTTCTTCTTCATGAGGCAAAGTGTTCTAACTTATGATGTGCTTTTGGTGCCACAATTTGGGTAGATACACTCATGCAAACACTTGATTAATACTTGAGCAAATCCCACCCAATCTTTAGTGACGTTGGTTTTGCAACCATGAATTTGATTAGCAATGAATCAGTGTTCTCTCTTGTTTATCAAAGTGCAACACTTTCTAAGAGACGCTTGATGTGCTAATCTGATTTTTTGAGAAGCTGTAAGGCAAAAAAACCAAAATTAAAGTAATTGCCCCCTTACGCTGCAAGAAATATGTTTTACGTTCTGCACTCCAAAGGGTGCTTTGTCATTCAGCCTCTAGTAACTAAAGGGCCATTGGGCCAATTCCTTGTTATTGAATTATAATGTCTTTGTGTCGTTTTTGACTAATTCTATCTGATTTCCAATTTGTGCCTTGGCTCACATAAGGTCAGAAAAGAGTTGCGTTCAAGGCAAGGCAAGAGCAGTTTATGCAGAAATCTACTGTGCCTCTTCCCGTTTTCTTTGGGCTGTGTGACGTTGCAAATGAGGGCCCTTATGGCGTCAAAAATGGCAACTCTACACTTGCCAGACTGTCTTCCTTCTTTCTTGCTTTGGTGTTTAATGTTAGGCAACGTTGGGCGGGTGTGAACATTTACTTTAAGTCTATAGAGAAAATTGACAGCCCAAGATTGTTTCATTTGTTCTTTACCCTGGATGGGTAATGGGATCATCTGGGTGGTTTGTTAGTAAATTTTTGGTTTCACTCAACAAAAACAGCAAATATGGCTGCCAATTTAAATTGGAATTTGAAAATGAGATTAATTTCATTTTCTTGCCTACTTTTGAAGATCTCAATTCTTAAATATGATTCATCCTAGTGCTCTGTCAAGTAGGCTAGGACAGTGTTTCTTATGACAGTACGCTGACTGTTATAGGGCAGCCCATCAGGCTGCCATAGGGACCTTTAAGCTGATGTCAAACTAAACCTTCTGAGAAAAATGGTCACAAAACCTCCATTTTGATTCGTCCTTGAGCGGTCACTTGTCACATCTCATTTCCTAATACAACATATTAGCAGCTTAATCAAATCGACAGAGATTCTTGGGACAGTTGTCCTCCATCTTGACTCAAATCTTGGGTTAATGCTTATTGTCAACCATTATTAATCAGACTTTAATCTTGTATTTTATGTAAATATTTGAGCAAGCTGAACCGTTATGTCATTATGTTGCAAAAGGATTTGCGGGATGAAATAGAGTATCTTGAAATGCTTAATTTGTTAAATGCATCCTCCCACATGAATACAAGCAGATGAGCACTTGCAGGCAGAAATTGATAGCAGAAAATTTGAATTAAATGGTGAGAATGATAAAATACCTGACAAGAATGAGATATCACACTAAATATGACTAGAATTGTTAATTGTGTGAACTACTCAAACATCAAATTGATGATAACAGAAGGGGTTTAATAATGGACTAATCATTTGTAATCATGCTAGGCAAAAAGTTTTTTAAACGCACTCACTGTTCAAGAATGTTTCAGGCATAAGTATTCCATAAACAAGCAGAACGCATAAAAATGAATGGTAACGTGTAAGAGATTTGACATTTAATTCCAAAAAAGGCCCATTTTGTAATTTGTCTTCATCAAATCTGATCCTTCACAAGCTAAGAAAAGTGATCGCAAAGATAGGTGATCCCAAAGAAGTGATATTGTTAACAGTAAAAAAGCACACCTTCAACATAAGAGGGAAGTCCAAGAAAAATCTCTTTTAATGTTTGAAGAGAGTGAAGATATTCTGTACCGGATAAGAATTGTGCCACTTGGGGATTCTTCTTTGCACCTTCTCTATACGGCCAATATTCCCTGTTAGGAGGGTTCCATACTTTGAGTTCAGTCTACATGAAAAAAGTGAAGAGGAGAATCACAGCCAGTACATAAACAGTTGGGTAGAGACAAGCGATGAAAATCTTGATTACAGCAGAAGATTGGGTGGGTCAGATTGAACAGATCCTGTTTCAGCTCCTGTTGTTGATGACATTTGGACCGGAGCCGGAAAAACGTGCGTGACTGCCAATATTCCGAAGGGATGTCGGGCCAAGGACAGTAGGGTGTTAGTACGTCCTTGACCGAGAAGAACAAGTTGTGTCAGGACATCACCTCCGGAAAGGTCAGGTTCCCAACACTGGGACACTAACCTGGCCAGCCCAATTTTTGGCTAGAAAAATACTTCCATGCATTTTTGGCAAATTGGGGAACGCACAGATATCATTTGAGGATATTGGTGAAGGTGGCATTGGTGAATTTGAGGGCGGATTGGGCGGAGTTGGAAAGCCATATGTGAAGGCAGTGGAGGAAAATAGAGTTGATGTAGGTCTGGAAGAGTTGAAGAACCATTGGAAGGGGAAGATTCTTGATGGGAAGTCTATTGCAAACGTATCCAATCCTGGCCCTGGCTGTGATTTTTGACAATTTGAGATGATTGGTGAATGAGAGTTGGGTTGATGGTACTTGTGGAGAGATCCACAAAGCATCCGTACTTACACTCTTCTCTTGGCCTGTTAGATTTGACAATTTCATAGAGGAGAGTAGCAGCCATTGTAGTAGAGCGTCTGCTCTGGAAACCAAATTGGAAATTGTGAAGGAGATCCCAATCCTTGGCCAATCCGGAAAAGTGGACGGCTAAAAGGGTAGGTAAACATCATCTTTAATATGAGTTGGCCACTGCAATGGCCTCTGAATAAAATTTGTCTGAGTCCACTGATAGTAAGAGACTCCCGTGGATGCGATTCATCCATCCTTCCAGAACTCTTGAACGTTGAGTGTGATCGCAGAACAGCTTCAATCCATAGATTCCATTGAGGATTATTCTTTGGAGTTTTGATCACGACGGCCCAAAACCACTAAACAGTAAGGACTACCTGGCTTGGGCGACATTGTTCATTGAAATTTTGGAGGAACGAATGTTGAATGTGTTCAATAGTCTAAGTAGCGCTGGAAAAGTGACCGCCCAGGAGATTTGTTTACCTTTCCTTTTAAGATGACGTCATCAGTCAGCTGTAGCTTAAAGGTGCCTATTGGTGTGTACCTCTAACTCGTTTCCCCCATGGTTGCCAGATGGCTAAATTCATAGCCAAATTTCTTCGATTTGGACTAAATTGAGAGCCTTGTGGCTATAACAATTTGAAGTGGCTAAATGGCTAAATTTGGGCTAAATTTGATCATGGACTGTTTTAAATTAGAGTACTCAGTAATAGTGCTGGACATAACAGCAAGTTCTACATTCTTAACATTTTTTCTAGGCACTTGAACTAATTTTTTACCTGAGTCTTTACCTGAGTCAAATACATAATATATGTACTTTTTGGGATAATAAAATTTATTTTTATGTACATTAGTGTAGACTTTTTTATTGTACTGGAATGGCTACATTGGGCTAAATTGAAATCTCAGTTTCAGTATTTTAGTTCTCTTGAACCTGGCAACCCTGGTTTCCCCTTGGTCCTCCAAGCAAATCAGCTTCTGAGAGAGTTCGGAAGTCGGAATTACAACAAGCACAGACTGACAGACCCACAAACTCTGGATCCATCCATCCATCGCCTCTTCCAGTCTTCCAGTCTTCCAGTCTTCCCTCGGCCGGTGAGCCACGTCCAAGTCCCTAGGAGACACCCTCAACCCCCTGACACACATCCTGCCACACCCGAGCCCGGCCCTTCAGTCCCCCACCGACGGGCGGGATTGGTGACCACGCCAGCCCCCGCCCCCGGTCTCCATTGGGGGTGGAGCGTGAGTCAATGAGTGAGTAGCCCGACTCGACTCAGCCACTCATCCGCCCACCGCCTTCACGCCCCTGAGCGCGGGCGGACCTGGACTGGCTAGGGCCATCCGCCATCCGCCATCCGCCATCGATCCACGCCGGCCGGGCCAGCCTCCCCACCCTCCCCCATGGAACCGGTCGGGCCCACCACTTCGGAGTCGGCCGGGCCCGACCCCGGTACGCCTAGCCCTACGTTGGCCGTAGCCTGCCCGGCTACCAGGCCCGCCGCCACGCCCACCGATCGGTTAGCCCGCACCTGGGAGCGGCTCAAAGGTAAAGTAATACCCGTGGGCGGCCATAGAGCCCACGGCCTCCTCCCGGTTCCGCCCAGCTTGTTGAAACGCCGGGCGGCCAGTCGGCTCCCCGGATTACCCCGAAGGCCGCGGGCTGACTTCTTGATCAAAACGAGCTAGGGAAGGTTAGGCCCCCGGGATTTGAGATTCGCGAGCGGTGACCTGGGGCCCGGGGGGCAGCCTGGGTAGCGTTATGGGCGATGACCCCAGTCCTCCTTAGCCAGGCCCATCCTTGGGCCATTAGGGTCAGGTTAGGTCAGGTTAAGTCGAAAATATGATCGTGATGACTAAATAGTCCCTCGGCACTAATTTGGGGTTAACTACCGGCTCCACCCCCCCTCCCTCAGTCCGATGGGCGGGACCCGGGTCGAACCCCTGACCCAGAGGTCTGGCCACCCACTACCTGGTCTTTTCTTTTCTCCCCGCTGCTACCCTCGGCCTTCAGGCTCGCCCGCCGCCTCGGTGCAAACCACGCCCAGCCATGGGGGCCGGGCCGCGCTCACCGGCATTGGCTACCACAAAGCTGATGAGGAATTAGTGGGCTGGCTGGAGTTTTCAGATGCCATTGTGTCGCTCACCGGACCAGGTATGGTCATTCGGGGCGTGTTCATTATGGTCCGCCCGCCCTGAATTCCTGTCTGGTTTTTCCCCTGTGTGGGTGGGCTTCGGTGGTTGAGGTTGCTTTCAGAAATGTGGCCCTCGGTCCCGTCCCCACTTCCAGTTTTAATGGCTTTCATTCTCCCCGATCAGGTCCATCAAGTGCGCCGGCCTGGGAGACGCCCACTTCGGGCCTGGATCCGGCCGCTTCCATTCTGAGTAGCAGTCTGCCTTCGGACCCCACCCCATCCGACGACCCGCTCAGCCCTCATGTTCACCCGGACCATTCGGCCGCGGGCGTTCAATTCAATCTGAAAGAACCCTCGCCCATCAAGGAAGCCCTGCTGACCAAATTCGCCAAACTCGCGCCCACGGGGCCCCATTCGCCCCATTCGTTGCTCAACGAGTCCCGGGATCCCCGTGAGACCTCGCCCGCCCCGGCCTCTGCGGTGGGTCCGTCGGCGGGCCCGCCTTCGTGGTTGAATCAGGTCAAAGGTCGCATCGCCAAAACCGTCGAAGAACGCTACGCCGTATATAAAACCGAGAAGGAACACAGGAAGACCTCGGGTTCGACGCTGGTCACGTCCACGCCCGTCAAATTGTCCCAGGTCGGGACTAGTCAAAGTCTAGATCTGTCAGATGACGACGATCCCGAGGCTCCCGGGCGGTCTCAGGCCCAGACGTTGAGTCGCACCAATTCGGCCTCCCATGAGGAATGTCACCGATTGAGCCTAGAACGGGACCCTTTGAGCAGCTTGCCGCATTCGATGTCCGCCCAGCAAATGACCTTTGCCTCGTTGCCCCCGGAACTGAACAACCTTAAGGCTACTGACGGCGATCTACCTCATGTGAGTTTAACCCACGGCCCGACTGAGCCGACTGATGAAGAACGAACACCTGTGGCTGTCGCTGAGCCCGCCCCTGCCCGACGAAAATTTACCTTCTCGTCGTTTTTGGAGAAACGAGCCAAAGACGAGAACCCGAGCCAAAGCAGTCGAGCCGAATCCGTACCGCCCATGCCCATCCCTACCACCAGCGCTAATCAGGAAAAAACTACCGCTACCGCCTTGGCGTCGCCTTCAGAAGCTAGTGGATCTTCAGCTGCCGCCACGCCCACCCGTACCTCGTCTTTGCGATTGCGTATGATGGGCTTGATGGGCAAGGCGCCTTCGTCGGCCAATCACCACAATGGCAAGGACATCCCCGTGTCTCTCCGAGATCTGAATAATCCGAACGTGGAAGACCCATTCGCCGGTATCACGGACCTCTCCCCGGACACCGAGGCCGATCTCTCATTCGCCAGTACGAGCGGTCTTGGACACGATCACCTCGATGACTTCGAGGCCGTCGAGACCGCCATGGAAGCAGATGAGATGTTGGTTTTCGATCCATCGCTCCCTGAATCCCTTCAAAGTGAGGACGAAATCCTCCCCGACGACGAACCGGATGCTCAAAACGACTCGAGACCAGAGCATCCAGGCCTAACGAGTCTCTTGAGCCATTATTGGTGGGTCGCCTCGCTCCCCATTTGCATTTTGGCGTTGCTTCAGTTGCTGCCCTTTCCCTCGTGGCTCATTGGGTTTATCACCGGGTTCCTGATCGCCTTGCCCATTGCGGCGTACGTGATGTGGACGCAGTTTATCGAGCCTCGATTGCCACCCAGGACCAAATTCATCGAGAACGTGAGGAAGAGAGTGCCCAAACAGCAGGCCATCATTGTCCAGGAAGAATTAGATCGAAAATACGTAAGTTATTCTGCCACCATTGTGTTGTTTTTTCTAATCCAGTTGGCCTTGTGTTGAACGTAAATCGATCGATTTCACTCGCCATGCAAGTTTCAAGTTCGCTCGCTCTAATGCGACGCCGTTTTCTTGGCTTGCGCTGTCCAAAAATTCGAAAGAAAACTCGTCTGTTGCGCATGCATTGAGTAGAAATTAGCCTGACGTGATATGAGCTGGTTTTGTCTCTCTCGATATGTTTCCCGAAGAAAAAGCTAAATCATTCCCGAAAGCAAGGTCGGAATCATAAACGGTCAGGGTGTTGTTCATTACTTGAGCGACAGCTCCTCCTCCTTAATGGCAAACATGGAATAAAAGGGAAAGGTCTCTCACCCAATCCCTGTTGCAAGAAATGACCTTGATGGATCCCTCTCTTAATACCTTGAAAATCTACCTCCGTTTTCTCGTCTCGTCTTGGATCGTTTGTATTAGATTAGAGCACGAATGAGCAGATGGGCATCGTTTCAGATTTGGATGAATCTGTGGCCTCCCAAAAATGGGCCCTATGATCCATTGACGTATGATGTGAGGCGAACCATGAGCGTCAGAGTCATGCTTCACGGCCCCTGGATTGAGCTCAAATTCCCCAAACGCAATCTGCCTCTCCGAAGAATGTATGATGACCAAGAACCGACCAATATGGTCTTCCTCGATCAGAAAGAGATCATCGATCTCACCAATTGTGCCATCGATCTCATTCCCGAGAACCTGCCTAGTAAAAGGTAACATTGGACGACTCAGGCAGACCAATGATTGTGTTCTTTTCTCTATCAATCCCATCTTCTTTGTCGTCAGGATTTGGAGTAAGAAATATCCGATTCGGATCCGAACCAACCAACGAAAGCCACCGACAGATTTAGAGACTTCTCAAGAGATTGAGAAGCCGGATTCCACTCAGAACGACCCTGCTCTTTTCAAGGATGATGGACTGACTTTGGGCGAAGACGAGCCTGACCAAGAGGAACGCGAAGAAATGATGTTTGATGCAGTGGGCGATGTGGACGATTATGATAAGAGCGAGCGTCGCGAGGACTTGACCAACGATGAGCCCGATATCCAAAGCTCGTTCGTGTTGGTCCAAAACGAGCGATTCAAGACCTTCTATCTGTTCACGAGAACTAGTCGTGAGAAGGAAGAGTGGTTCAATCGATTCATGGTGGGAGCGCGATTCATGCAGGATTGGAATCACCAAAACCCGCCCAGGGAGCGCCAAATCAACCCCGACCAACATTACCTCACGTTCAAAGTCAGGGAGCAACGCTTCAAAATCTTCATGGAAAATTACTTCCAGGTGAGTGAACCACGAATTCGCACAAATTATTGAGTCATTTATTGCTCGGCTATGCGCAATCAAGCATCCCTTGGGGGTGGATAAGCCGAGTGTTGTTATTGGTTCAAAATACCATTGATCATTGTATTATGGCATGTTGGTCCAAATGAGAAAACTTCTTGTTGGCTAACAAGATTCTTTATTCGGGAGACGTGTGATTCGTCATCTTGCCCCTAATTTAACAGCGAGTGAACGGATCTCCAGTACCTCAGGGTTACCAGATTTACTGTTATCACAACTTCCAAACCCGATATTTTGTCAGTATATATTGGTCAGCGAGTTATGGGTATGTACGTACAACCGAAAATCAAAGTCATTCGCATTGATCTTTTAGGCGAGGCACATGGAAGGAGCCGAGCGAGTCCATAATCTGACCAAAAACGATCCCGAGAAGCAACAAGTCGCCAAGGAACAAGTGGCAGTTCTTAATATTTTCGGGGGCCGACTCTGGTATGACCTTCACAACAACCAGGGCTTCATCGATCTACTCCGAGAGAAGATCACTCGCAAATTGCTGAAAGTCAAGGTGAGCCCCGAAGAGTTTATGTGCATTGGTATATTAATCTATATTATATTATATGCTATATATATTATACATTATATGCATGGAAATGCTTCCAACAACACCGACACCTTAACTGATTGTCCCTCATTTCAGATCGCTCAATACTTCCGGGATGTGAGTGTCACCACTCTGGATATGGGACAACGACTTCCTCAAATTTTAAGCGCTTCACTCCCTTGGCAAGACGAAAACGGCCTTTGGGTAGACTTTGATATCGAATACCAAGGGATCTGTCAAGCCACGGTCGAGACCAATGGGATTCGATTACCTGGCAAAGATGAACCCGACCGGGAAGCCGCCGAGCTTCTCATCAAGTAGGCACATCCCTCTCCTCAAAAAGCGGTTTCTAAGTCTAATAGATGTAACTTGTTACGGTACATTTTCCTACAGGCGACCGGCTGCCACCATGGATAGCGACGAAGAGGACTCGGCCGAAGAAGACGATGATTTGCCCGATCTTCCCGAGAACACCGAGATTTGCACGGTAGGATCGCCCTCCGATCACCAGCAAGTTCATGGGGCCACATTCAAGACCCGGATGTTGGAGAATCTCCTCAAATCGGACTTCGTGGCCAAGATGGCCACTTCCGAGTGGGTCAAGAAGAATATCACCGAACGCAACATCACCCTTCAGTTGCAGCTCCATTCGCTCAAAGGAACGCTCACTTTGAATTTCCCCCCTGCGCCATCGGATCGAGTCTGGTAAGCCATATTTCAGTCGTATTTTGAAGGAACTGCATTTAACAGGCGATATGTTAGATTGGGGCGTTCTGGGATCACTTTGTTGAAAATGAATAGAAACTGCTTCTTTAAGGTCTAATTGATATCCTTGAAATCATCAATGATAATTGAACTATGTGTATTGTTAAAAGTCTCAAAAAAAAAATATTCCATTGTTCATTGACTTAGCGGGCTTTTTGTGATGGTATACAGGAGATTTTTGAGACAAAAATTAATTGGAAAAAATTACATGAAGCAATAAAATCAAACTTGTTACTTATTTTTCCAAGACCTTTAAAACTGCCATGATGTGTTTGGGCATTTCCCCTAAAACGTGATAACGCATTTTAAGAATTTGTTGGCTATTGTTTTAATTTTTAACTCATTTCTTTATGTAGATGGCCTCCTAAAACAGGTGAAACAAACAATGGCAAAAATAAAGCACAACTATTTGCGATTTCGCTTCCACGTGGACATTCTGTTCGAGCCATGTAATTAATGCATGAATGACTCATTAGTTTCATTTGTTGTGGGTGTTGAAGCAATTGCAAGAATGCCACGTTCCCTTCACTTCAAAACCAGTTTTTTGCTTTTCTTTCCTGTGCAGGTATGGTTTCCGAACCCCGCCAGACTTGGAAATTGCACTCCGGCCTTGTTTTGGCGGGAAAGGCTTGGGCAAATACGAAACGACGTTCTCGTCCGTGATGAGACAGTTGGAAAATAGGCTCAAACAGGAATTCATGAAGGTCCTGGTTTACCCCAATCTTGACGACGAGGTGTTACCATTCCTCGACCACGTGGACTACTCCCTCAATAATTGAGGTGGGCCTCGAAGCATAGTTATTACCTTAGTTAATATCATTATTGTCGTTGTTATTGTGAAGGATCATGATTAAGAGTATTCTGGAACATGGAAGGCACAATTCCATCTGTGATGATCCAGGCACAAACCGATGAGAACTCTCCTTGTCTCTCGTCTCTAAGTCTGTCGGTTCAACCGATGCATTCGCTCTATTTGTCATATTTTGCATTCTACTTTTAGTCCTATTTCGATCTATCTTTTTTCCTTCAATTGCTACCAAGTTACATCTTTCCTCTTGCCACCATGCAACCATTCTATCAAGTAAGAAAACGAACTTTTCGGGGAGCAATCTTGTTTCCCAGTGATATGAAATGTCTGTGAACCAGGAAATTATCATTAATGCACCTAATACAACGATGATTAATTGCCACCATCAGCTCCCAAGCCAAAGAAATTAAGGAACACGTCAATAAATAAATAGAAACATCAGATAAGCTGGTCTTTTCATTCCATTGCATTATCCGATGCATGTAAAACAGGTTTGGCTACATGACTGCACTACGTTGTAAAATGAACGATTTCAAATTGATGGACTTCAGGTTATTTGATATCATGGGGAGAGGTTTCAATCGGATCTGAAAGAAACACTTGCACATCACTCAATGGTGGCCTCTTCAACTAAAGGTCGAAGCTTACCGTCTTCTCAGAAGAAATACTGGTCTGCTTTCGAAAATGGACATATCCTCGGGATTCATCCAAGGGGATCCCAAGATGAAGTAGAATTTGAATCAAGGTGGATGGAGGCCCCGGATCCAAGTTGAGCCACCCATTCAAAGTGGCAATTGGGAAACGGCACGTCTTGCTTCCAAAACCTTGATTTATCACGTCCAATCCATGTCTTGAGCCATGAAAATTCAAGCATTGATTACTTGGCGTTTTACCGTAACCGTCCGAGGTTGTGAGATCAACTTTCGGATTCTTCCACAATAAAACGGGAGTCCTTTTTTAAAAAATCACCCAACCTAATCAATAGACTCACCTGACAATTTTGTGCCACTGCTGAAACACGGCCAATTGATGAAGAATGGGCAGTGTGCGCATGAGTTTCAGGGCTCCCACCCAGTTGCCCTGCTCAAGTTGGCCAGCCAATCGCAAGGATCGATGGACAATCTCCAATTTCCTGTAAAAGTCGTCAATCCATCATTGATCCAGCGCAATCCCTACCCACACCATTGGGCCACATACCTAATGGATGCGGGTAATCGGACAGCCCAATCCAGAGCGTCGGGCGATCCCGGGTTGGCCAAGATAAATAACGCGGTCATCTCGGCCCGATTGGGGTGATCAATGGCTAATTCCTCTTGCAACACCAAGACATCTTGGAGGCAACCCAGACAATGGCTGAAGTTGATATGATGGTCGAAATCTCCCGGGTCCAGGTGACACAATCTACGGGAAGCCCAAGTTTACTTGTCACCAACCAGGCCCTCCAAAGGCCTCCACTGATACTCACTGATGGGACGCCAGGAGGTGGAACCGAACGCAGATCTCCAGCACGGCCAAGAGGATAGGAGATCGGACGCTCTGGACGACCAAATCCTGGCGAATGGCCCGAAGACGATCAAAGATGAAATGGTATCGCACCTTGTCAAACGGACTGACATGGTTGTACAGGATTCTAGGCCAAAGACTAAGAGAGTTATGAAACAGTCAGGAGCTACAATCATGGTGGGGTTAGTTACTCTTGAATGAGATATTGGGTGGCGTTCAAGCAAACGCCGGGTGAGCGCAGATTCCGGGGATCATTTTGCTTCTGTCCGGCCGCCGAGCGGGAAAAACTTTTCACCAGTCTCAACTCTGTGGCACACAGAGGATCGCGTTCCAGGAAATGCACCATCTCGTGCTGAGTTCGTCTGAAAGAAGGGTCTCTGTGTGTATCTACATAAGAGTGGTCAAGGCGGCACCAAAGCCGGCCAGAAGGACGTACAATTGAGTCTCGGCTGGCGGACACATGGCCGGATCATATTGGACCCGCCACTCGCCCATCCCCAATGGATTCACGGGCCAAGACCCCCCCTCCCTTTCCCCTTTTCTCTCGATGTGGGATGGAGAGTCCTCGTGGAGGCAATCCGGAAATCTCTGGCCGGGAAAATCGACTTCGGTCTTGTTTTGAATCAGTTCAAGTTTTGGAAAGTCGACCGTCAGCTGGTCAGTGCTGCCAGATGGGTGGGGAAAAACGCGCCAAAAATGACCCAAACGCGCCAAAATTGCACCATGACGATTTAATCAAAATTACACTGCTTGGAGCTTAGTTTCACATTGAAATGGCCCAGAACGAATTTAGAAGCAGGGTTTGACATCCTTTCAGACACAACTGTCCAAGTTTGGGGCGGCTTTTCTTTCTGCAAGAAGAACAAAGAAATGCATTTTTATTCAGATGACGTGTGTTTGCCTCAAGCCATGGCATAAAATGATTTGTGGAAGAAATTGTGTTTTTGAAAAATATGCTTTGATACATTCTTTAGATTTTCCAATCGAGTCACAAAATTGAGGAAAAACTCAAAACGCCATGCCATTCGAGTCACATTTTTTTCCGGCGTTGGTCGATCAAATAATAAACGAAAATAAAAGTTAATTAAAATGAAAGCGTTTTTCGTCTTGAACTGCTGGGAATTCCATTCTCAGTAGCGGTAAGGAAGTCCGCAAAAAAATAAGTTGACAAAAAAGTACAATTTGCGCCAGACCCTGAAATATGAAGATTCTGGTCAACTGGCTAGATTCAACTGAACTGTTTCTCTGTTCGACCCTAAGAAAATATCTACGATTGGTTCAACCCCAAAAGCATCTGTCAAGAATATGCACTGGGAACCACGCCGTCAGACCAATAGTTAGAGGAACAAGATGAAGACTAAAAGGTTGTTGGATTGTGGTTTCCGATTGTAGAGGCCCTGTCCCCAATTGGTTCGAGGGGCATTATTCAATCACAGATCTAGCAAGACCAAGAGAAGGCACGGGGAACTATCACAACCAGATAATTGTCTCTTTTGTCATGAGTGGTAATGTGGGCATACAATTTATTGTCATTCATTTTATTTTCCCGCAAACAGTTTTCTGATATTGAGCCAAGACATTGGGTACAATGGCACGTTGACACTAAAACTTAATTTTTTGGGAGTTTTGTAACATAACTTAATTCGATTATAGAAAATTCAATTGGATCACGGTGTGAGTTGGCTGTAATGTTTGTCCCTTCACGAAATACCCAAAATCAGGGTGTCACATCACATTTTTCCTTGAATTTTCTATAGTTCACCTACCTAATTTATCTTGGATAGTGTTGGAGTGGAACCATAATAAACGAACAAATATTAAACCAAATAAGCCGAAGTAGAAAACTACAACAAAACCATTATCACTCCTCTTTACTTTCTTGCTAATGTTAAACTCCTAGCACTCTAGTCCATATGACCCGGGGATAGAAGACTTTGGCTTGGGTATTGCACAAAAAGTTCCAATTTCAAGAAATTAGCTTTGGGTTTACATGAAATCAAACAAGACTGCAGCAAGCTTCATGAGATATCGGATGGGTAACCAGATTTCCACTTTTGATCGATTCTTGTGCAGATTAGAACTATTTACGAACTTCCAAAAATGGAAGTCTGTGACCTATCCTATACTACCAGAATTACATACAGTTATGTTATCGGAAACGAATATTAAAACACGTTGATTAATCTTTGAGATAATTTTTCTCTTTTTTTAAATGCCACAATTGTGACACTTCTGTCAGAATGAAAAGACTTATCTAGTCATTGTCGTAAATAGAGAATGTTCATAAAGTAGAAGCGACCGGCAAGATTTTTGAATTGTTTTAAAAAGATTTGATGCGCATAAAAGTGAGGATAAATCATCCTTGTCCAAAAATGAGTACTGCGTCTGAATAATTTGAACAATCATATTGCCACCAGGCTGTGGCAATCCTACTAATCAATCTGTCCATCAGATACTTAGAAAGTAGGGCAATAAATCCCTATTCGTTAATTAAAGCGCAAACTTTTGCCCCGACGATTCATGAGGTGTTCCTTCTACTGAGGCCAACCATGTCGGAACCATTGTGGTCCCTAGAAACAAGCACTATCAAGGGCCATAAACCCGATTATCGTATACTTGCCCCATTTAGTGGTGCGAGTTTGAACCATTAAATTGAGTTAAACCAATAGGTGGTTTGATTCTACCAACACAGTTGCTTTTTTTGCACTTTGAACTGAAAATCAACTTTTCATAATCTCAATTTTGTCAATACGTCGTGTCGAATCTGCATTATGGCCATATCATTT
Source organism: Tigriopus californicus (assembly GCF_007210705.1). Classification (NCBI taxonomy): domain Eukaryota; kingdom Metazoa; phylum Arthropoda; class Copepoda; order Harpacticoida; family Harpacticidae; genus Tigriopus; species Tigriopus californicus. The sequence continues at coordinate 742,457 of NC_081440.1, read as the reverse complement.
AACGCAATTAATAATGCTTCCGACCATAGCTGTTTGTTCTGACGACACACATCTTTGCGGAAAGCCCTAGCCTGAGTTTTCCAAGTTATTGATGTGCTCCAGTAATTGGTTTTATTTTTGGCATGCAGATTTTAATGGCTCTACTAAGGTATGTTTCAATACTTTTGAAACTCTAAAGGACGAAACTGAAAAGGTCTATGATAATGAAGAAGTGTTTTTGTCATCTTCAAAAGGCTTAAACCTTATTCAAGTCTCATGCGGCAAGCAAAGTAGCGACTGTGCTGCAAGTTAAGCTCAGCTGGATGTTTTTTTGAAGGAGAGAAGGCACACCAATTCAGGATTTTATGCTGCAGGCAGTGATCAGTTCCGATCCAGGCAAGCTTTGTGAACATTTCTTGAGACTGACTAGAGATTGAACGACGAGTCCAGCACGACGTCCTTGAGTGCCTGGCACGTCTTTAGGACGTCAGCCAACACGGAGACTGAGTGCTTCAACTTGATTCCATTAGACACTAGATTCCATGAGTGCTGAGCAACAAAACTAAGTTTCACCATGGAGACCGAGACTGATTTTGATATTCTCACCTTTTTGGAAGGATGCAGCCAAGATATGATTCCCATGGATTCGAGCGGTGGGCCCAATGTTCTCAGTGAGAACGACATCATGGATATCCTTGGGGATGTGGAATTTGATGCTGACCCATCGTTGAGCCCATCCAATCGACCTAATACCCAAATATGCCCTATTTGCGGACGTCCAGCCGGAAAACACTTGTATTATGGATCACAAGTGTGCGTGAGTTGCCGTGGATTTTTCCGAAGAACTGTCCAGAACAATCACCAAACCATTTTCCAATGCATAGGGGATCTCAATTGTGTTATCGACTCTACCTCTCGGAAAAGTTGCAAGTTTTGCCGATATCAAAAGTGCCTGGACGCGGGAATGAATCCGGCATATGTGCTATCGCCAGCAGAAAGGAAGGATCGAATTTTGCGACAATACCAATCTAAAAGTGGGACCACGCGGATTTTACCTCGACTCAAGCTCCAACGAGATTTGTCCATGGTCTACACTCAAGAAGAGGAGTTGTATCACAAGAAGGAATACAAGTCATTCATGACTACTGCGTGCTCAAAGTGTCTCGACTTCTTCGTCAACCGTTTGGATGACTACAAAACCTATCATGAGAGTATCATCTATAATATACCTCTCACGCCTGAAAAAATGAAACTAATGATGAAATTGGACGAGGTGATCATCACCGCACATTGTTTAGAACTCAGCGATGGCCACGAACTGTCCTCTTATGATCGAATGACTTTGATCAAGAACAATTTTTCTGCTTTATACGGCCTTGTCTGGGCTGGTTATGGGCAAGATTATTGTACAATTGAGTATTACACTACCTTTTTAGATTTCACTCAGAGAAGAGCTTCGACTGATGAAAATTATCGCCTTTTGGCCAATTTGGCGGAGGAGTTGTTACCCTTAATAATAAAGGGTGCCTTTGGCAATCTTAATGGTCTTTTTCCCGCCAACGACCTTTGTCAAGAACTCAACGTAGGTGCAACCTTCAAGCAAGAAACGAGCAAAGTGCAAAATTGGTCAGCTCCATATGGATTAGACAACGGGCCCGACCACAATATCATCCTAATATTCTACAAAATTATCTTGTTTGGGACCGACTTTCCGGATCGATTGGACGAACCAACCAAAATTGAAGCCATCCGAGACAAATATTTGTGGCAACTCCACCGGTACATCAAAAATCAGTCTGGCAAGAAGACCTACACCCTTCTCCACGAGACTGCTATGATAATTTTGAGTATAAAATCGATTTCAACAGTTCTAGAGAATGCAATGAAATAGCAGACCATTAGACATTATTTTTCCGTGGCTGAAACGTGCTTATTTTCGTCTACCGTTTGGAAAAAATGAACTGGTTTGGTGAGACCATAGGGCTCCAGATTTGTTCCAGTCAAAGAGAGTTTCTCCTCGAAGTTCGGAAACGACGATCGCAAAAATGGAAGAAAGACCAAGGCATGTCGTCACAACAACCTATTTCAGCTTCAAGATAGACATCATCAAATGGCTCGTGACTCTCGAGTCTCTTGATGACCAACTCTGTATGCTCAAGCAGTTGCGTAACTGTGCTAAAATGTGCTCGGAACCCGGTTGACTGGGAGGAATGACTTTATGGACTTCAAGAAAATTCAACAAGTTTGAGCTTTGGCAGCTATGATGGCGGGGACGCGGGAAATGATGTGAACGCAATACGAGGAAGATAAGTGTAATCTGACAACTGCATGTTTTTATAACAGAGAAGACAGTTGTGACGTAGTCGATCCAATAATGGCGGGAGATACAAGCGGAGATTACCCTACACATCCCCCTTTTAAAATAAAATCCCCCTGGGAAGGGAAAATAAAATTTAAAAAACGATTAAACTGTCACGAAATACATACCTTTAACAGGCTTATGAAACACTGTCAAATTCGTCAAAAGCAATGAATTCTGACACGATAAAGAAGACTTTTCGTGCTTGCGATCGGGACGAGCGCGGTGGAGCGGAAGGTGGCGTAGCGGGGACAACAGGGGGCGCCACTGCGGCACCAGGGGCGGGCTGAGTGGGCCGGAAATGACGCCGATTCCGGCGGAAGAGGCCCGCGTCTGTACGAACCCGATATAAACGCCCATTTGGAAGGGCCTCAATCACCGTGCCGGCAGCAAAACTCCATGACTTCTCTGTAACATCCTGAATATGTACCCGCTGGCCCACGACCAGGGGCTTGAGGGGGCGGCCTCCAGCGCTAACCACCACTGTTCCAGGGAAGCCGAGCGGGCCGGGGCAAAGGCGTGGCGGTCAAAGGAGAGATCCTGGCAGGCCAAGGGCAACCAGAAGTGGACCCGGTGGGAGTGGAAAGCGTCCATAGACAAAAATCCATCAACTAGAGGGGCACAACGGCACGCCAACAGGGCATCATGAAACTTGGCGTTGTCCACCCCGCCAGTCTTGACTAGGAGGCGCTTAACCGCCTTCACCCCGGCCTTGGCGAGTCCATTACCTGCAGGATGCTATGTCGAGGAGGTGAGATGGTTGATCCCCTCCTCTGTGCAGATTGCCTTGTTGGGAGCACAGAACTGGGGCCCGTTGTCCGAATTGATTCTAACAGGCAGACCAGAGGGAGAACCACCCAAACAGCAGCAACCAGCTGTCGGGGGAGGGGGATGGTGCAGAGTTTGCTGGCCTCCTCCGACTGTGGCACCTGGTAGCACCGATGCACGGCATCCAGTTTGGCGAGCACCTTTGCGTCTGGGGAGATCTGGCGCATGAGGTCCGGCACCAAGCTAAAGGGGTGGACCGGGCGGGTCGTAGCCTCATTAACAGGCTTCTAGAGTGAAAAGTGCTCTCATGGGTTAATGAACAGCAATGGAAACATGGATAGCTCTTTATGCAATATGGAGAATGAATTCTTCATGAATCACGCAAGACTGATGCAAGGGCAACTTTAATGGATTTTGGGACGAAAATTCTTGGCCACCCTCCTCTCCAGATTTGAATCCAATGGATTTTTTCGTTTTGGCAATTAGAGACGAAGGATGGGGTCAATATTTATCCAAATGTGGAGGCTTTGATCGCCGCTTTGGAGGCTGTCTGGGATAAAATTCCAGCAGAACTAGTGCGGCAAATCTGTGCTGAGGCATCACACTGGTTCAAGACTGTAGTAAAAAGAGGCCGATCTGTCAAATAAGTTTTACTTAAATGCTTTTTCGTTAAATTCTATCAGCCAAATGTACTTCATCCCGTTCTGGTCATGAGCAGCATACCATGGTTAAGGAACAAGTGAAAATAGAAATGAAAAGACCAGTTTCAAGTCCAAAGAGACATGCAAAGCAGGGCGCTAAGATAGTTCAACTCAAAGAACGCAGCATAGCTGCTTTCCTTACTTTCTCCAAGCTAACATGGTCCCCCTCATTGTACAATTTGCTTCCCTCTTATACTGTATTTGTAGCGAAAACGTGGGCATTGTTGATCCATTATCATCTTTCAAGTCAGATTTGGACATTTTTTTTTATAATATTCCAGATCAACCCTACATTCATTGACTAGCTCGGTCTGCCAACTAAAATTTGTTGCTAAATCAAATATCATATAAGGATTAAAAAGGTATTAAAAACGACAAAATGTAACCTTTCATTTGAATATGACTGGGGATTACGTTCTCTGTAGCGGTTAGAAAACTTTTTTGCACCTCATTTTGCACTTTTCTTTTATGCTTTTTTTTCAGCACCTTTTGTTTCTAAAAGACATTGCTATTTTGCACAATTTGTCCGTCCCTAATCATGGTAGATGAATATTGTTATTGAAAGATAGATGCCCAGGAGCTGTAATGCAATCTCTTAACAAAATCAGGTTCCAGGACAACTCGACCCAGTGGACGACTCGACCCAGCGGACAACTCGACCCAGTACAGAAATTCAGCCCAATATGTTGGCTTACAAATAATTCATACTTATGGAGCAAAATTGAAAACGTGATGTAAAACATGTCAAAATTTGAAAGGTTTTGGACAATTCATCATTTGATCTTTCAAAGCAAGGTACATTGAAATCAATCATGATGTGAAAATCAAGTTTGATAATGTTTTAATCAAACTTGATCTTTTATTTAATGCCTTACTGATGCTAACATCTTGGCATTCAGAGCAAATAGTGACTTATCAAGCTTTAGTTTTGTTCCATAATCATGTTGTTTTTGGTCAAAATGCGTTTAGTTATTGTACTGGGTCGAGATGTCTGTTGGGTCAAGTTATCCGGTGGGTCGAGTTGTACGTTGGGTCGAGTCGTGCTGGGTCGAGTTGTCCAGTCACCAAAAAAAAGCATTATTTTAACCTTTTGGCCATCTCCAAAAGATTTGAGCCGGATGCTTACACTTTAAAGAGGAGACTTTACGTAGTGTTGGCGCAATTTCTAACATGAGAGAGATCCTTGGTTCAATTCTCCTCCCTGACCTTTCTCTAAAGGAAACTTTATGTTAACCACACCCACAGACGTAAAATCAATTTGATACAAACTACAACTGATAGTTGCATATTTCATTTAAGAAAAGTTTAATTTGTTAGTGCTTTAAGAAATTCAAACTTCTAAAATCGACGGAACTTATTACTGAATTGTGTTGAATTTTGCTGCTTGAGATAGTATGAGCCAGAGATGATCAGGTCAGTTGAATTAACGACTTAATACTTGAAATGCAGAGATTTGGCTGGCGGGAAATAATTCATATTCATGAACAAAATTTGTGGTTTAGTTTATATGTCTTGATTCAAAACTATGGCATTCACAATTTTGACCATGGTAGTCCCAAAAGGAGCAAAATAAAAAGCAAAGACCCCAAATCAACCCCAGCAGTCTAAGACTGCAATAACGACCCATGACACTCGTTTTACCGCTGGAGGTAAGAAAACAATGGACCAACTGAAACCCCTCAAATCTTACCTCTTGAAGAGAAGTATTATTTATGTTTAACAACATAATATTTATAAGATGTTGTATGATTGCCGGATGGTGGCTGTTGACTAGATGTTTATTGCTTATTTGTGGAGGAGTTTATATACAGAGAAATCCGAGCTAAGGCGATGAAGTGGTGGGAGCATGAGTAAGGAATAAGTGTAAATGATGACGGATGACTAGAATATAACATCTCCCTTCCCGGGGGAGGGGGGGAGGCAGGGTCGACAATAGGGGACAGCACAAAAATATCACAGAAGATTTGGTGGGAATGACTAGAGTTACATACAATTGACTAGAGAAATATAGACATGAAATAAATAATGTATGGTAGATGACTAGAGTTGAATAATGTGGTGACTAGAAGGATTGACTAGGCGTTGAAGGGGTTGACTACGATCCATCCTCCATCCGGGTCACCACGTCCACCGGTCCTCCCCAACCATCCAGGCATTGATGTCTCCCTCAGTGCCTCGGACACCCCACGGTCGACCTGGCCCAGTCACCGCTGCATCCACGGACCTTCCGCTGCACCCACGGGCGGGTCACTGCAACCACGGGCCTTCCGCACGCACCCCGCTCTCGCTGCGTCCACGGCCATCCCGCTGCAACCACGGCCATTCCGCACGCATCACGTCTCTTCTGGGCCCAAGTTCCGCATTGGCGTCCTCAGTCGTCTGGGGGAAGGTTCTTCCACCTGGAGGTGGCTATTACCGGCTGTTTGCCAGTATGATTGCCGGATGGTGGCTGTTGACTAGATGTTTATTGCTTATTTGTGGAGGAGTTTATATTCAGAGAAATCTGAGCTATGGCGATGAAGTGGTGGGAGCATGAGTAAGGAATAAGTGTAAATGATGACGGATGACTAGAATATAACAGATGTATGCATGCTCAAATAATTCTTGCATGTTTTATGTACATATTTTGGGAAAAAATATTGCTTTGACAAGGTAGATCATGGCCTTTTGTTGAATAGACTTCATGACATTGGATCCAAGGCAAGGTTCTCAATTGGTTGAAAAGTTTCATTTCTGGTAGGAAGCAATTGGTTAAGGTTGAGGGATCCCTTAGTGACATACATGATGTCAAGTCAGGTGTTCCCCAGGGTTCGATCTTAGGGCCCCTCTTGTTTATAATATTCGTTGCCCCGCTTCAAAAGCTTAGTATTTACTGCCAGTCTCTCTTCTTATGCTGACGATACAAAGTTAGCTTCTGGTAGGAATGGCCAGATTCCACTAGCCTTGCAAAGGACTTAGATCGAATCTACTCTTGGGTAACTGAGAGCAATATGTCCCTGAACGGAATGAAATTCCGCTGAATGACATTTGGGTCAACTCCTTTAAATACTCCACTCGTAGATAATGGAGTAAGATATTGAGCAGGTCTCATCTATGAAAGATCTAGGTGTAGTCCTCCAAAATAATGGAAAGTTCGATGAGCATATCCAGTTGAAGGTGGGTAAGGCTTTTCAAATGTGTGATTGGATATATCGCACGTTTAAGTCCAGGGATAGTATCACGATGCTAACTCTGTGCAAGCCGATTGTCCAGCCACATCTTGAATATGCTTCTCCCATTTGGACTCCAATGAGTTCAGCAGGTTTGCAAAAGTTCGAGCAGGTCCAGAGATGTTTCACTAGGAACATTGAAGATATGAGAGAGCTCTGGTATTGGGAGAGGTTAGAAAGGTTGGGACTGTACAGTGTTCAGAGAAGGTACAAAAGGTACTTGTCAATTGTCAATTGTAGTGACCGTATAGGCTTAACGTGCGTTTGAGAGCACCTTCAAGCCCTTGAGATTCCAGGCTAGTTAAAACAATTAAGTCGAACCCTCTTCTTTCTCGGGCTCTTTCATTATTCAATTTGCTACCTTCAAATATTCGTAGGTCGTATGTGGGCGTTGATCCAGTAGTAGTATTTAAGTCAGACTTGGACAAGTTTTTGACTAAATATCCAGATCAACCATATCTTCAAGGGCTAGCCAAATCCGTCAACTCTAATTCGTTGGTCGATCAAATAATAAATGAAAATAAAAGTTAATTAAAATGAATATGTTTTCCGCCTTGAAGTGCTGAAAATTCCAATCCCAGTAGCGGTAAGAAAGTCCGCAAAAAAAATCAATGTTGCAATCTTTATTTTTCAAAAATGCTTCTCTATTTCTCTAACATGTTTCGACATGGTAATACAAAGGTAAAAAAGAAAATGTATTCGTTATCGAGGATATTGGGCCAAAGATTTTTCAGGACACATCAAGTCAAATAAAGCGCGTGTTACATTTATATCTATCATATTTCACACTTGTACCTTTTGTCAATGTTCATAAAATATTAAGTAACTGCATCGTATTTGCCCTTTGTAGAATATTTGTGAGTGTTAAAGGTAAGAGCCTTACCTCTTTTCAACGTGACTCATGACATATTTATCGCCAAAATAATGTCAATAATGTTTAAGTCGAAAGCTGCCTACCTGAGGTCATTAAAAAGCATTACTTGAATAACTGAACCTATCACATTAACATTAGAATATTTGATCCTTGGGTCTTATCTAAGTCTGTATAAGGTTTGATTTCAACAGATGCGGTAAAACCTTTTTTTTACTTTGATACATTAAGTAACAATGTGTCAGTCAGGGTTTTGGCCAAAGTTGGTCTGTCCCATCAAAAAGATGCCATCAAAAAGATGCCATATCCGTCCCTCTCTCATTCGAGCAGATAAACAACGCGAGGGCAAAAAAGTCCTGGAAAATGACCACGAAAATCCCAGAGCTCTTATTTGACACGTCCTCTAAAGCAGTATAGGCAGAGATTTGTTCGATCGGGATTCTGACGACAAGATACGCAGCTATCGCGAAGTCTGAAGGACAGACATCTATGATAACATGTTTGAGCATCGAACCTAGTACGGCGCTCTCTTTGCTCAATTGTTGTTGACATTACATCCAAAGAGTGCTTGCTTGCTTGCTGCTTGGCTCCCGGCATCCCGTTGATATGGTTCAAAGTTGGGTTCCAGGAAGCTTCTTCGTTCCTTTTCTCTCTCTTGCTCGCTTTCTCTCTTTTTCTCTTTCTCGCCCATTAAAGCGAGCTTGAGTGGCCTCATCTTCATTGCGACGTCTCGGGCCAGAGAACCGCCAACGAACGTAGGCCGTGGACAGAAAGGCCTGGTCGTCTTCTTCTTTGACATCATCAGAGAATTCGTCATGGTCTCGTGTTGGAACTAGAGATCTCGTGGAAACCAACGGTGGATTCAAGACTTGAAAGGGTCATGGAGTTTGTAGTTCTCACATGTCACGATTCTTTTTCATATATCTGTTAGGCTGCGTGTTAATGCAGCACTGCCTGAGAATTTCTGGGCGGCTTGATACCTCAAAGAGTTCAGGGAGACATTTGCTTGCCTTGGGGCACTCCACTCGTTTTCTTTCCTTTAGATTCTTACTTCTTAAAATCGAACCACAAGGCGAATCATAAATTATGAATAACATCGAGCAAACAGCCGAGTGCTGAATCTTAAAGCTCGAGACGTCGCTGTCTTGATCATAGTCGTTCCCATCAAAGATAACATCTAGTCCAACACCAATTCAAACGAATAGCCTGCGTATGAACACATTCAGTTGAACGAATGTATGGTCCAATAACAGAAAAGAGGAAATATCGCAGGACTGTTGGTGTCTGCGATGACTCGGCCTTTGGAGTGGGGATGGTAGCAACTGGATGGGAGGACTCGTGTTCCGTCAGAACCAAGGAAAAATTCTCGTTGGCGAGTGTCTAGTCGTTGGCAGACTTGGAAACATGGGCATGTTCGTTCGCATTGAAGCTTCGCTCTGAGCGTTCCCTTTTTCTCTGGTTCGTCTCCTATCTGTCTCTCTGATGGGCGGTGGTAGTGGTGGTGGTGGTGGAGGTTGTAGTAGTGTTGGCCAAACGGGACATCTCGTTCCCGGATCACCGCTTTTAGGGCTTGAATCTCGTTTCTGGTAACATATTTGTGAACTAGGAATCCTGGTTTAAACAACAGGTCATAAAGGAATAAGATTTTGATCTCTTTGTTTTCTAAAATCTCTTAGGACAATGTAAATCTAGCTCTTTCATAAAATGGGTGTACTTGTTTTTTTATTTTCATTTTTCACTTTGAGGTTCCAGCTTAAGCTAGGGTTGCGAATTTCTAACTAATTTGTCTCATAGGAAACTTTTGAAAACTCTGCCGGGTGCTTTAAAGTGTTTAAGCACACTTTAAAGCAAAAGTGCTACAAACAATAGCATTAAACAACTTTAATGATCAAACTTGACTTTTTGATAAATAATCCTGATATCAATCTCATTTCTTTGTACTTTCCACATAGCCAGTACCGAGATCCGATTTTTCTAATGAACCGTAAATTCGCCAACACTAGGTGGTGGGTGGCATGTATTTTATTCTTTGGAACATTTTTTTTTTCGTTATTGCCTGCTCGGTTGTCGGCGTTTCTCTTGGTTCGAACACTCAGAACATACACGTTCCTCCATTGGATCCAGTTGATGGTTCTTCCTCGTGAAGAAAAACGCCACCACGTTCATGATGCAGTAGCTCGTCTCCTACAATGTCTTCGTAGTCCTTGTCATTGTCGAAGTTCGCGGGGGAGTGCGTGAAGGACTGAAGGCGGGACGGAAGGAGGGAGTCAGAGAAGGGGCGGCGCCGTCATGGTTGTTCCATGGAGGGCACGTCCACACGGCCAAACGCACGTCTTCAGTATCTCCTCCAGGAGCTGGATGATCCCAAGCCTTTGGCCGTCCTTGTCCTCGCCGTTCCCCGCCGCCTTTCCCCGTTGGCCTCGAGAGTGACTGGGTGACTGCCAAAGGATGGATGGATTGGCGTGCTTTGAGCGCAACGCAAGGAGGAAGCGTGTGTGGATGTTTTCTATGTGAATGTGAAAGACTGAAATGAGTTGTTCCACTTAACAGTGTGTGCCACAGAGAAACGAAGACAGAGAGAGAGAGAGAGAAAGAAAGACAGAAAGACAGTGTTCAGTTTTTCACGAATGGAAATTCAATGCCGGTTATTGCCATCCAGTATGTAGAGAAAACTAGGAGGAACACACACGTAAGTAAGACTTACACATCCAGCCTCTTGGAACACCAACTTTCCTTGGCGTTACTACAGACTCCTCGAGCTTCAATGTGAGTGTTCAACTCGTCGCGTTTGTCTGGCAGTCTCTGTCCCTGCCACTCAGTTAGTTAGTGAGTCACTAAGTGAGTGAGTGAGGGTGTGAGGAAGAGAGGGAGGGAAGGTGCCAATGTCAGTGTTGAAGATTCCGAAGAAAGTGCACAATTTCTTACACGTAAGTACCACAAGCAGAAAGACGCTTGAAATGAATCGATGTTATCAATTCATTTGAAGAACTAACATCTCAGAAGAGCCAACAAGTAGCTGGCTGACTTTGAACTCTTGGATCCAATAAAGAGCAGGGTGGTTTTATGCCCACACTCCATGGTAAACCTAATCAAAGTTTCATTGTATCCCTGATGATCTGTGACCAAAATAAAACCCTTCAGATGGTTTTACTCGGGTCATATACTTAAAAAAGATCTTCAGTAGCATAGCAGCGTTTTCAATGCTATCTACCCAAAACCATTTTAAGTCCATTCTTGTGCAGTGGGAGTGGGGGTGGGGGGTAAAAATGCACATGGGTATTTTATCATCTCAATTTGCCCTCAAGCACACTTAGACTTTTGTTCCAATCAAAAACTCCAATATCATGTGTTCAATAGCTTCTCCTAAGATGAGCTGACTCTGCATTATCGTCAATGACTATTTCATAAATTGCCCCCATGGTTTTGCCCACATCGAGAATGGAGAGGCGACATCATCAAAAATACCCATTGGCAGAATCGAAGGTAATGTGTTACCAAGAGCCCACTGTGGCCATCAAGGTCCATACCATCCCGAAATGACGATATGACAGCTTGGGATGAAATGATGTCAGAAAACATCATTTGAATAAACTTCTTTATGTTTGAGGAACATTTTCTCGCCGTCACATTTGAGCGGGGCAAGTTGACAAGTGGAGAAAGAAAAGAACGCTTTGACATATCTGAAAAAGGTGGTCTTTTTTCTTACTCATTGCTTTTTATCTTCAAAATATCTTAAATCCAAATTCTATTTCCATGGCCCTAGAGATTCATGGATCAATTCCTCAAAAGGTCTCGATGATCAGAGCCCTCACCGCCAACTAACCCAATAGAGGTTAACGGGTATTGACCAAGTCGTGTGGTGGGTGGGTGCACATCCACCACTCCAATCATCTTTCGTTGTTTTTCGTGACTTCATTTGACCTGACCTCAATGGAAGCCATTTGTTTATCCGCCTTGACCAATCCACGCTCTCTCATGTATATTGAACTAGAATCGTATACACCATTGGGAGGTTCCTTGAACGCCTTTTCCAATATTCTTTATCACAAAAGCAATTCTTTCCAAAACATTTCGGTCGGTCGGGCTAGAGAGCTCTTTGGCTTTTCGGGAGTCCCGTCTGATTGTGCCTATGACTGAAAAGAAAAGGAAAGAAAAGTACAACAAGGAAAAGTCGTAGTTGGAATTTCTTTGAATAGTTCGAGGATCCTCGTTGTTAAGCACTCTAGGAGTTTCATGGTAATCGACTCTCGTTGTACTGCCAGGTATTAATCTGGCCAAGTCACTAATCCCACAAACACAATATTTCCATTCTCCTCCATGGACCTGAAGGTCAAAGCGGGGGAAGGGCGGTGGTGTTGTTCCCATCAACTTTTCTCACTCGATCCTTCTTCTCTTTTCCAGCCATTTTAGCAAACTTTCATTCTGGTGTGCCATTGCCAAGGTTGGCTCGAGGAAGCCTTCCCTCCATTTCTGGGAGTGGAGCGTAAATTGTAGCTAATCTACACCAAGTTCTTGCCTAGTGTTGGACAGGATTTCCGAGGTTCCAATTTTGCTCGGCCAATGTCAGGGACGAAAAAAATGGGAGGTGATTGAAGAGAGAGAAGCAAAGTTTTCCAACTCCACCACCAAGACATTTGAGCTGAACGACGGTGCTCGCTTCTAATAAGGAAAAGTGAGACCGTGGGGATTAATCAAAGAACCCCCCCAAATCCATGTCCTGAAGATCCTTATTTCAGATCTTGAGGATCTCAGCTAAGAGATGTAAAGGAGAATTGGCCCAGATCAGCAGCCATTGGCCCACACACGTGATTCTGGAGCACATCCCAGTAGTGCCCACCCAATCTTTTAACGGATTGAGGGGGAAAGAATAAATAGAATCGTTTGGTGGTGGACGAGGCGTGGAATCTGACTCAGACAGAGCGAATCCAAGAAGAAGCTGCAGGGAAAAGTTTCACTAGTACTGTAGCCGGAGATAAGGTAGATTCCACGAACTTGGATGGGCACCACCAAGTGTAAACGCGACAAGGAAAAGACCAACAAGGCCTTGTTGCATGCTCGCCAATCAGCTGCAGCCCAACGAGAGGGAACAATCATTTACAGAAGGAGCAAAAAAAATCCTTTCCAAATCCTTTCTGAATTTGAATGGCTTCCTCGTCATGCATGGTGAAAAGTGAATTCTGATCCAAGAAACATATTAGAGCCAACATCAAATGTACACAAAGAAGAAAGAAAGAAATGAAGAAAGGCAGTGAAGACCGACCTTTGTGAAGAAAGAGGCCAATACAGTCAATTGAAGTGCTCGTTTTGCATGGGTTGAAAAGAATCGACACCGAGTGTGAGAAAATACCTTGTTGACGGTGAGTGTGGACGGGTGGACGGACGAGAAGCGTTGGATTACGGTAAGACACGATTTGAAATGCCTTGAAATCAAAGGCCGAAATTGCCTGGAGCGTTGGAACATCTGATCCACGGCTTCCTTTGTTTACAGTAACTTCTGAAGAGCACTGGCCTCACAGAGATCTCAAGTAGTTCCAGCACATGTGTGTCAAGATTACAACGCTCGATATCCCCAGAGAAATGGAACCAGGACAGCAATTTGTCGGCAAAATGGGACCACAGAGTTCCATGAGTAGCTCAGAGCATTGACGGAGCTAAATTTGGATACCCGAGTTTCGCCTAGTTTCTTTTTATTTGCATATTTGTCCCACATTTATGAATCCAATATCGATCAGAGTCTTAAATCTTGAATCAAGTTAAAGTATGTGCTGTTTTTCTTAATATTTTAACTTCAGACTTAACAAACTTGCATCCTTCAAATTAGACAAAGCTTGTCTAGCAGTATGATACACACTCATCCTGTCCTGAACAACGACATGATGAGTGTGTATGATCGTGTTCTTACGTAAAAATTCAACATACGGCTCTGTTCACTTTACTGTATTTACCTCACAGAGTGGTCCCATTTTCTTCATAAATCTCTTAACCTATCCAATGCCAAGAACGTATTATCGGGAAGCCAAATACATAATTCATTGCTTGAGAAAGAAGGCTACTTTTATGAGATTGTCCCTCTCTTCAGCCTTCTCTCTTGTCTGGGGATCACTGAATTTTGTTGATAATAGGATGTCCAGGGGGAAAAGTTGGATGTGATTGCCTTCGATGGAAAATGTAAAAAAAACGAACCACATGATGTCTAGACCACAATTTCGCGTTCCATTTGACCTTTCGGCCTTATTGCAACTTCACAAGTTCCACTTGCAAGTAAGGCATTCTCTTAGTTTACTTGGATCGCTTGTCGCTTGTACACAGCAAGTGATAAGTTGCTAGATTTACTAATGTGATTGATAGGAAATCAATTATATGGAACTGTGCTTGATGAAGCCAACCTAGGGTCCCAAGACCTACAAGTGGCTCATTTCCGTAAATCAAATAGACCAAAACAAGATGGAGTGTCTAACAAATTCAGTAGAGAACGTCTAATTCCGTGGGAAGTGGAGGAAAAAGAATAATGCGATTCCACCTCGGGAATCCTTCTTCGAGGAGTCAAGAATCATCCTCAAGATTGATGTTGGCTGTCTCTCTGACCGTCTCTCTTTCTCAGGACACTACTGGCTTCCTTCAAGTCCATTAATTTTCCCCATCCTAGCAAAGCCAATAGCCAGTCTGATCATTGCTTTGAAGGCCCTGATTTGAGACTCGCTTTGTGGGGAAGACGGCCCAATCTAATCCCTCACTCGATAGCCCCAGGACCTCTTTCATGAATAGACTTTTTGACCAAATCACCGGTTTCGAACGGAAGGGAAGTCAATTTCAAAACAATTGAGAAGCTTCAAACACATTGTTACCGCCCACGAGCTCTATTTTTGAATCGTGTGTGGGTCATCACGTGACGCACGATCAAGACCAATATTTTGAGAGTCTTTGTTGTCATCAAGAGTTAGCTAAGACTGGCTCCATTGAGCACCCCAAGGTGCCGTAGACACTGCTTTCTTCCAAGCACTTACTTGGCAACAGAAGGTGGTGCCCTAACCGGAAATAATTCCTTCCCAAAATGACCGTAATCCCCAACTGGGATTTCTCACCCTGAGGCTTGAGGCGCCCAAACATGGCTTCTTTCTACTCGAGGAACACTCGCTCATTGAGTGGGCACAAGTTTGGACAAATGATGATTCGGGACCGAGACCACACCACGGTGGGAACCATTCATCCTTGGTTGGCTGACAAGTCTTTTGTTTTGGAAGGACGGACCTCTCGGAGCACTCAGCGATGGCTTCGTTTGGGACATTTTATCTCCTCCGTTTTGAATGAATCCTCCTAGCATTGCCCGTCCGTCAGTCACACTGGATCCAAGTTCGTCAGCTGAAGATGGCAGTTCGGCAATCGGCACCATCAACCGAGGAGCTGTGGCTAAAAAAACCGCGAATGGGCAGGAAATTTATGATGGTCTTATCAAGAGCTCTCTATGATTCAAGTGGGCTCTCTCTTCCTCGGATGATTGGATGCAAGCCAAGATCCTTTGAAAGGAAAAAAAGGCATTCCCATCCCAAGTGCAAAACGCTTTTTGGTCCCAGTTTTTTCGCCCTCCTTTTTATCCAACCCATCAAGGCTACGGATATGTCCTTGATGTCAAAGACGCCTCTGAGCCCCCCTGGATGTGTGACGGTTGACTGAGGTTGTTCGTAGATTGTCTACGGTCTGTATCTTTTCGCCAATGTGCATAAAGAGTTTATTTACTTTGGGCAGGAAATGACACTCAGTTGAACTTTGCTTCCTGAAAAGGCTGGGAAACAAGGAACAAAGGGCGTGTTACACTGTATACTGTATACTATATACACATACATGGTGAGTGGAAGCTCGTCGTGGAAAGAAATCAGAGCAGCGGAAGCGAGCACTCTTTCCTTTTGTCTGCGTCTGTTGTGAGGAAACGGGAAATTGCTTCCAAACTTTTCTTTGTAAACTTCTTGTTGCCTGCTCTCCCTCTCTCTTTCTGTGTGTTTCCTGCATGGGTTAATACATTATTCCGTCCCTCGAGGAACAACCCCAGACACACGACCTGTCCATTCAAGTGAAACAACTTGTGATTTTCCTCTTGAGATCCTCTATCCGCTTTTGTACCTACTTTACGGGTACATCCACCGGTCCAATTTAGTGTACCTTATCAGAATCCACCTCAGCATGTCATATTTTGGGTGGTGAAGGTTCCAAAGATTTGCCCAGCAAAGTGTGAATCGTTGAGTGTGGAAAAGACTGAATTTATGGGCCCCATTCAATCTTGCGGCAGACCTTTGCCCGCCTCGTCTGCTTATCTTTCATTTCTACTCTCCTTTGAGCCGCACATCTTGGGTTCATGTGGTCCTCCTCTGCGTTTGTCTGTGTGTAGGTATGAGATCACGCGGACCCTCGATTGGGAACAAAGAGAGCCTCAAGAAGGAGAAACGACAATGGGACGAGAAAGAGAAGAAGGTGATGCCCACCAATTTAGCCAGGATTGTTCCTCCCGTCAACCTTGAGTCTCATTGGTCCATAAGGGCATTCAATCAATGAGCCTACTTTATCGCTACCATACTTAGCTTGCTCACCACATACATTTTGCTCTGAGGTAGAAATGCCTTACTGACGTGACAAAATGTCAAACCAGAAAATCTTATAGGACCTCAGCACTAAAGGCTGTCTGCCAAAGATCCTGGTCAAGGCCATTGGTTTGTCGATTCATCTCTTTGGCCAGGCAGAAAATCCTTTTGACCGTTGGATGGTGTGAACATTTGTGTGGGAGTTCGTTTAAGCAAGGTTCATGCTTTACTCGTAGGACTTCCAAGCTTGTTTGTTCTTAATTTTGAGGCTCTCAAATGGCATTCAACATATCTCTCAGCAAATGAGACCCCGGATATTCTTGTCTTGAGGTTGCACAATTTTGATGAAGACAGTTTCCAAGCGGGCCAGTAAATTCCTACTCCAATGGGGAGTTTTAGCGTTTCAGAACACTTTATTGTCGAGACATTCCTCTTTCCAAGGACAAAAAGCTCGTTGTCGTGATTCGGACCCATTTATCTTGTCAACAAGTCTAATTATCCAAAGTCCAGGATCCTTTGTTCCGTGGATGTCTTGAAAAGAGCAAGCACCGTGTTCCACGTGGAACAATAAATTCAATACTCTTTTCTATGCCATTGAATTTGATTACGAATGTAAATGTAAAAAAAATGAAGCAGCCAATCGTTCTATGGATATGGACTGGCATGCTGCTTCCTTTCGATCCTATTGCTCATCATTCAACATAAAAGTTGTACTCTGTGAGATCCATGCGGCCGTGAATGTTATTGTACGATGAGGTACAATTCGAAGGAACTCAATCGAGGCGAGACCGATTAGCCTCCAAGTTTTGGGGTGAATGGAGCGGCTAGCAGGCTTGAAAAACTTTCATGCGACTGATTAGATTGAGATCATTCCGAAAATAGACGTTTCTGAAAACTCTTTGAGAACTTTGTTTATGCCGGATCTACTCCAAGGCAAAGGTATGGAACACTACCAAAGCGATGAGATCTAGATTGGGCGGGACGTTGGATGTCAAATATTCCACATGGATACTGGTCGCTTTTTAAACTTGTTATTCCGGCTTTGCTTGAGTGTAAAGCAACATCTTTTTGAGGCATCGATGAAGGGCGCGTAAATGCAACAAAATTGATAAGAAATTCCCAAGGGAAGAGGCTTACCAGTATATATCAGCTTATGGCTTCGAGTTGGTGGATTATGTGCCTCCTTGCTTCTCCTCCTCCTCCTCCTCCTCCTTTTCGTCTCGATCAATAAGTAGTTCGTCCCTCTACCTAGTCAGCTGAAAGACATTGATTTTCCATCACCAACAACCACTCGATCTAGGCATGAAGAAGGGAACAAAAGTTTCGTTACTCACTGTAAAGATCCTTATTAACCATCCTTAACTCATAGTACATACATACGCCTTCAAGTTTTGGTGACCAAAAGAGCCTTGTTGGAGCGAAAGCATTCCTAGGGTGTCTGTCCTCGGGATTTGATGGGATTCAGATTATTATCTTGTTCCACTTGAGGGCTTGTAATACTTGGCTAACTTAATACAGTCATGATCATTTTTTTTCGAAGGGATAAGTCGCTAATCACTTAAAAGATGATGAGTAGACAGTCTGAAATGGGAAGCAGCAGGTTTTGGGGATGGGGAGGCTTTTCTTCTCTGACACTTGATTGATGCTTTCATCTGCCAAACAATGGATAAGTTGCTACCTGCCATAGGAAAATCAAGTTGAGCACAAGAGAAAAATGCTCTCTGGCCGGGCTAAATCTAGTTACCATCTCACTTCCTATTTTAGTCTGATGTCCATTTATGTCCAGAATTGTTCCTTGAGAATCTGATTACGTTCAGACTCTATCCATTTATCAATCGCAAATTTTCGTACCATAGTGCCTTTGACCACATTGAGAGATAAACTTGAAGAGGAAGCAACGCATGGGATAAAGAATCCGTAGAGTCTCTGTCCAAATTGAATTATTCTCAGAGCAAGCCACCTTTTGCGTCGATGTCAGGCACAGCATTTCCTTCAATTCTGATCAATGTTATGGAAATTGCCTACCTTGTAATGGTTGCTCGAGTGCTTGTCAAACCAAGGAATTTCAAACCATCTCAGCCATTGGCGGCTCAACCACAAAACGAATTTGACAAATTACGTAAAAGGGGAAGTAATCCATCGGTTTTGGACGGATCCATTGCTTAATTAGAATCACTCATCGTCTAATTCAAGCATAATAATGTTATGAATCGATTCTAGAGCACAACCGTACACTACAGTATTTTCATGTTGCTGGTTCTGTCTGATCCATTACCAACATTTTTGCATTGGTCCCGTGTGTGGTTTGTTAGAGACCAAGATGTGAGCGAGGTAGGAGTAGTAGTCTACTTAGCGGTGGCATATCAAGACTCGGATGATCAAACCCGTGTCTTTCTTGTCTGATGTTGTTGGTTGGTGCTCGATGCACATTTCAAGGCAAGATGACACACGACCATGATTTGAATAATACATGGCCACAATGCGAGATACTTACGTATTTTGGTTGTCCTGTCTTTTCAAAGTGGTTGAGACAGACTCCGTGGAGTTCTCTCATTCCATGATCTTGGGATTCCCCTTTGTAGCCCATTTTCTGTAAAAGGCAGTTCCTTGCTCTGAAAATATACTACAATAAAGTGCATTCGATCTCTTTGAGACAAAATGTGGCCCGGGAACTCGCAAAGAAATATCCGTTCAATAATTCTTCTTTGAAAAACGTACAGTGCATTCCAATTTGGCACCAATGAGGATCAATCATTCACTTTCATGACAGTCGTCTAAAAATCAATTCTAGGTATTAATTCAACTTGTTCCGAAAAAGCCACGTCACCTTGAAAAATATATGTTTCTGAATTGGTCAGGCGCTACAAATAATAAGAAAGGTGGATAGCCGTGAAAAAGAGTATTTTCACCGCTGTTCGAAATTGGTTCCAATTAGATGTTAGATCCAATCCTGTTTGGGTCGTTGCCAGAACCTTCCTCCATTATCGAAATAGGTTGAGGGTCAATCCTTGTCCTCGAATGAGGAGTCTAAAATGCACTTCGTTCAGTCTGGAAACAAATTTCCGTGCGAAACTAGAGGCCTGTTCCATGTTGTTATCACACACAATTTGGCTCACCAGGCTTCGTCCCAAGAGATCTGAGAACCGATCAGGCAAGGTACTCACTAGAGAGAGAACTCATACCCACAGACACAGTACATAGATGAAGGCAAAATTGGCTCTGGGTCTCAGTGGGCAAATGAGTGTGTGAATGTGTGTGTGTGAGTGTTTTTTGGATGTGTGTGTGTAGTATGTGAGAGAGAATCATTTGTAAATTACCCCCCAATAAACGAATGGCTCGGCATGCAAGCCGAACTAGGTGCTGGTCGCCCATGGGATCGTGCACACATAAAGTACACACTTTACGAGGACTCCTCGTCCTTCTCTCTTGTTCCACGCAGTCACTCACTCACTTGCTCACTCACTCGCTCACCCGATGGGTGTTGTTTATTTTTGCCAACAAATTTCGAAAAATGCATTAGTCTCATCTCAAGTGAAGAGGATCGTATTGTGATCCGGGAAGTGACGTATGAAATGTGTTGGAATGCATTTTCCAAGACCCTCAAAATTGCTTTCAATACCGCCAAACCATAAGCAGCAAACTTTCGATCTAATGAGTTGGTGCAGAAACAAAGTCATCCAAGGTGTTCCAAGGAAAAACGTACAATGATCCTAAAATATGTATGAAAAGGTAGAGCACGAGGAATTTGGAAGCGACCGAAGAAAGCTTTTGGAATGTATGCAACAACCGTAGCAGTTATGATGATGTGATCAAAGATCTGTCCAGAGTTGTGCAAACTCTAAAACACTTAGGCTTGAACGTCAAAAAATATTTCATAAATACTAAAACAATTGCCTTTTCGTGGGCTAAGTGGCTCTTAAAATTGAAAGGTCAACTTAATGAATTTCCCCCTCAACACAAATGACGATACCTGACCAACCCTACGCTCTTTCAGGGGTGCCGTAAAGCGGCAAGCACAAATTCGTCGCTAGACCAAATCTTTTATAAAACATGACATGACTTACTGGGAAATCATTCCCCAAGCATCGTTTAAAAACTAGTAAAAGGTAGGGAAAAAATTGCATGAAGATAGGAGATCGCACAAAACCTTACAAAAGCACACACCATGGGTCACATGAGACAAAATGTGTTAATTACGGAGCCATATGATTATTTTAGTTTACTATTTTTCCCCATTACGCGGCAGACTGTAAAGTTGTTTAAATGTCGAAATCGTTGTCAGAAAAGCAGCATCTTGTTACAAATGCATTTTTTCTCCAGACATGTTCATGTAGAGGAACCTGCAGAACCGGCCTCATCCGTCAAATACACGAATTAAATGCTGGACATCAAGGTCTTAACATGTTTCAATGGAAGTCCCTAGGAGAACCTACATAGGAATCTCTAATCTATTTCCATTATCATAAGTTTAACAAAATACCTTTTTCGACACTTTTTTCTACACGAGTCCCTGAATAAAGCATCATCAAAGGCAGAATGTAGATAGGGGCTCCTTTTGAAAAGCACTTATTTGCATGTTTTGTCTCTATCGCTGATATTCTCTTCCACCCAGATCCCATACACTAATGTCTTACAGATAATGAAAAGACACCTGTATTGATAATAAAAATGAAAATAGATAAAAGAGTAATATCTCTCAAGAAGAGTACGAGTTATGATAAGTATAACAAACATAACATAAATGATAGGCATTGAAGTATACAAGTACACCACTGCATGTGTAAACCTATTGGGTCTCAAATTTGTACGGACAATTTGTTGAGGCGGGTTTTGTAACTTATAGACATTTCTTCAGGACTCATTTGATTTTTCGATTTCGTGGAGCATGTGACAAGCATTGCTCACCCTTGTAAATATCTGCCATTTATTGGCCTGGCATTCCATGAGTACCAGACAAACTGAAGTTGGTAGGTATGTCGAAAAATGTTGCTTTCCATGTTCCAATCAGAAAATCCTTGTGTGCGGTCAAACGTAATGAACACGAAACAGATACCTATTGCTCAACTTCTCCGGTTCAAGCTCCTAAACTTCCACAATATATATGCCAAAGATTAATTATTGTAATTTTTTTTTGGCCTTACTTACCTCAACTGGGAATGGAACTCCCAGCAGTTTAAAACAAAAACTATTCATACAATATCTGATCCACTAACGAATTAGAGCTGGCGAATAATTGAGAACCACCATACAGAGTATGTAATCATAAGGTTAAGCATTCGGCAAAAAATGTTTTAGCACGGAATGGAGTGCGATCACAACTAATTAATTGATTTCCTGGCGACTTGTATTTTACGCATCTTGAAAGAGTTCTGTGCAAGATTATGTGCGCGGTACAGAATCCCCGAGATCGAAATCTAACGTCATAGACGCGTGTACTGTAAACGCGTTCAATCATAATGTGTCAAATTGCAAATTGCTCTGTCGATTTCCAAGGTTAAGAGACATCATACCAATCAAGAATAAGAATATCGTTTTGGCACAAAAAAAGATCAGTCTTGAACGAAATGGTAAGATATGCCAAAATAGAGGCCGTACACTTGCTCTTGTTTTGTTTCATGATTCATACATTAACAATCACATAAGGCGTACTTCACTCGTTGATGGTTCCTTGACGGAATTTTCAGGCAGCGTTGTTGCGCATTCAACAAAGTGTCCCTTGACTTATCATCAAATCACATTGGGTGGTGAGTGCTGCCTAAACCTTTGGCGCACGCCATGCATTATTAACCGTTCTTGTAATAATACCCAGCTCCTCGTAACTGGGACAGGGCTCGACCTCACCAATGGCAAATGGTGGTATGACATGTCAAGATATTGGTTTTTCCACGCCCTATTATTAGGCTTGGAATGGACCAGCCAACCACTGGGCCGACCTTCAACCCGAAATTGAGAAGGGAACTAGTACCCTGGTCCTGGGACTGACTGGGACAATTGAAGAGTCCTCCTTGTTTGAAAACCATTTCCAACAGGACGAGGGAAGAAATTACGAAAAAGTCAAATGCAAAAGCCAAAGCTATGGCCTTGTCCCACTTGGACCCTTTTCACCATTTGTTCGGGCTTTTCAACCGAGGCGTTATATACTTACACATGCTGTACGTGTTGTGCGTACTCGTACGTAACAGCTATTCAGATGCTTCTACTGGTCTCTTTAGGTTTATTTCAAATTGAAAGCGCTCTTCAGAGTAGACTGGCGTGCTTTGGTGCTGCATGTGCATGCAGGACGCTTCAAGTTTTGATGGCCTTCGGAGCTGGCCTTCACCTTTGATGCCTCAATGCTCAAAGGGAACTCATTAATGTCCGAACCAGAAGGCTGATCCTCATATAGTTGGATGAAAACAAACCTTGATAGGGATTTTACGATTGGAGAATTTGTATCTCGTTCTATTTTGCAAGTCTGGCCCAAACGTTTTTATGTACATTGTGGGTTGGGCACAAATTACCAAAAATATTGCACACTCTTCAGCTAACGAAAAATTGAAGCCTCCACTGCCAACACCACCTTCCCTTTGAGAAATTTCTTTTCCAAATTTGGACCTTGATTCTGGCCGATTTTGGAACTTTGTTGCTATTGGTCTCTGCTTTATGAAATGTGTCCGACAGACGAGGAGAGGATCGGAATGGAATGAAATGGAATATAATTTCCAGACGAGGCCTCCTACATTAGAGTGGTCGAGGACCAACCGCTCCTAAAGGACGCTGCTTTCATCCAGAATTGGAAATGAACCCCCGACCTTTTTCTGCTATTTTGGAGCCTTTGGGTTCCAATTTCAAGTTTTCAAGTCCCCAGCTTGTCCATCGCTGTTTTGGCCCCATGTGGACATACTTGCGGAGCTAAGTCTCGAGGATCCCTTTTGCCTTTCATTTCCAATTCGTGTCTCAAAACTCAAGGACAAGCAAAGTTGGGTCTTAAAATTGTGTGTTCCCCAAAGTCCGAACTTCATTTGGGACTCGTAAGAAGAGAGGTCAATTCAACTCCACAACATCATGCAATCCACCCTTTGAAGAAGAAGTTGGTGGGACCCTTCTTTTCTAATTCCAAGACCAAACCAGTGTATTTATATGAGGGCTGCCCTTCACGTTCCTTGATGAAGTTTAAAACTTGGTTGAAGACCCTCCACCATATCTATACGTCTATCCGAAATTGCTCAGACAAATAGAAAGGAAATCTTCCGGTCGTAATTGGATCTTTCTCCCACCAATGTTAACTCATTGATTTAAAGAATTGAACATCCTTGGCTAGACTTGCAAAAACCGATAAAAGAGGACAATGCCTCGAGAAATAATGATAAGTACTTTTGTGATCGATTGGAACGTAGCATACAAGCAACCGTTTAGGAATTGCTCGCATTGGAGGTCACATGCTGTTTTTTTTGTCAAAAGTGATCTCTTAATTATATGGATCAATTCCTCGGTAAACAGTGGTAGTGTTTAATTTGGTTGAGTTCTTTGAGGAAATTCCCCAACGGAATTCCTAAAGATGGCGCAGACTTAAACTTCTGGAGCAAATGAGTAGCACATGGTACGCGTACGTACACGTACCAGTAAAGAAGCACCTTCAAAATTTCAAGTGGTGCAAGGGAAAATACACCTAATAACCGAGACGGACAATCTATATACCATCTTTTAAGAAGTTATCGAGCTACAGGGTGCGTCAGAAGAAACAGAGCAATTACAAAAAGCAAATATTTTGCGAGGCTCAACCTAGTAACCGCCTTCTCAGCCAATCAGAGTTAAGCTTTTCAATCGACAAAGAATGTAACTCCTTCAATGAAGAGGCCAAGTTGTTAAAGAGTGTAGCGTTGAATTGGAAAATCCAAGCAAATATCACGTCTTGATCACAAAAGCCACCGGAATATCATGTCTTGGACACTGAAAAGACACGAAAACATCATTTCTTGAACAAAACTTTAATTTGGCCAGACTTGCAAGAAATGTCTGACGCTCAATAACTTATAACAAAAACAAACTCATAAAAAAGGTCATCTTTTATTGGTAAGATTCTCGTTGGGGCCCTGACCATAGCCTTTATCGTTTTTTTAATTGGGTTAAAACCAAACTGCAGGTGATATTTTGCAGCGGTCCGACGAAAATGAAGGCAAAACATGCATCCAACTTCGAACCACTTTTAAGACTCTCATTTATGAAAGAAAGCTGATGGATTGAAGGCAAAACTTGCCACGAGGATGTGAGGTCTTAAAGCCCTACTCTAACGCTATTAATGCTTTACTCATCATGGATCCACTTTCAACGCTTGCCCCGAAAAGTTGGCAATAGGGACACAAATGTAACCAGTCAAGTGCACCCTTTGACCATGTGATTTCAAGCCATTTTACTTGATATTAATTACCGTGCAAAGCGAAACTGTTGCCAAATACCTCCGGTTCCGATGGCAACCCCCATGTGTGCTTTAGACCCGCAGTAGACCATTCTGTAGGCTCCAACTTTACCGAGCTTCGTGCTTTATTATTACCTTGGCAACCTTCCGTTTGCTCAAGATTGCGCGCATAGTATATGCATTACAGATTTAATCCCGGGCTTAATGGCATCCTGAGAATTCCGACTATTGCTCCAAAAAATAACTGGACATCTCCTTTTGATCAAAAGGATCGGTCTAACAGTCAGCTTGAACAAATCAAGAGGTTTCTCCCCGGGGTATCAAGGGCTCAAACCTCAGTGCCGAAAGTTAGCCTTTTAGGGTTGTGGCGTAGTGGTTAGCACAACAGGAGAGACGTCCACAGTCCTTCGTCAAAGGAAGCAGCCTCCCACAAAAATAGAGCGATTGTTCCACATTGATTTATGCTTCGTACTTTTGGGCCAAGGCTTGCAATATTTCTAAATCTTTATTGCGAGTTTGGGTCTCATTGGATTAAGATTTGACACACATATATATTATGTATACTATTAGGACGTCCCATTATGGGTTCTTGTGAAGCATACAACGCAATTTTAAAATTTGCGCTCACGGTGGTGAAATGGGCTTTTTTAATTTTTCATTCATTCCATGTGTCAATAATACCTTTCAGTTTATGCCTTTCGGCAATCATGAACCTTCTTATGCATCAGCAACGGATAAATGAGTTAACATTGTGGAGACCAATTGCTCATTTCACATATTCTCTAGATTAGCACCTTAAAATTGTCAACAGGGCTTCACGTCTGGCAGATGATTAAATAGATAATCTGCCAGACTCCTTGATGGGCCAGAATGTCTCAAAGGTCCTGAAATAGCTCAAAGGCGTCGGGAAAAATTACCAGTCATTTGGACATAAATGGGTGAATGATTGGTTGCCAAATGGCAAAGGCAATCTGCATGACTCTTCAAAACGTGAACAAATTTCTAAAGAACATTTGAGCAACCTTGAGAGTCATCAATAGGGCACATTATTGAAACTGGATTGGATCCCTTGGTTGCGATAGCTACCTCTTAACGTATCTTAAAAGTGATACTGTTAGAATTATTCTTATTCTAGAAAATAATTGCCGGAGCTACATTAAAATGCGTTTGAGTAGGGCCAAGGACGACGTCATCACTAGACAGAGACGGTAGAAGGAGGAGAGAGAGGTTTTTGGCAAAGAAAGCGTTGGTCAATTTTAAACTCAAGCAATTAAGCTTGTAACTTAAAAGTTACAAGCTCTTAAAACTCGGCGCAATGAGGGCAAGAAATGAATAATATTAGTAAAATCTGCACCTCGTGGCTGATAGCTAATTCATTTTGTCCTTTCATTGATATTGGATTGAGTTGAGAATCGGCTAAAGTATTTCTCAGTCGAAAAGAGCCACACCCACCTGAAGCAGAAGTCATTTGATTAATCGAAGTAAAAGTCGTCAATTTTCCCACCAGTCGTGTTTGTCCAGTGATGACATTGTCCTTCAGTAGGGATAAACCCTCACATCAATGTTGATATTAGGATTAGGTTAGATGTGCTTGTTGAAGGGCACCTCAAGACGAATGAATATGCACATTTACCCAACGATTGAAAATACGCATATGCTATGGATCATTTCAAATGGCTCTACGGAAGCATACGTTTTAAATTCGAAGCTATGTATGACACCATTTCTTGACATGCACTATTTGACTTTACTGGCAATATGGAATACACTCGTAGTTTGGTCATTTTCATCAATTTTCGTGCAAATCTTACATTGCTACGTGGTGCCCGAAAAAGATAAAGCTATTGGTCGGACGCAACTGGGTATCTTTTGCATTCAATATTAGTATCAAATTTGTTTTTTTGTCTTTTCACTTCCCTGCTTAGAGCCCTAGAAAACAATGGAAAATGGATATATAATTGCATCCTGTTTTAGCAATTTCAGACTTCGGTGAGAATTTCTCAGAGCTTGACTCTCAAATGCAATATCAGTCTGCGGTGTGCTTTGTCAATTCTTCCAGTTTTTTTCCTTGTGATTTGTGACCTTGTCAGATAATCCTCGCCAAGTATTCACATGTAAATGTAGGTAGAGCAAAGAATAAATCTGAATAGACATGATGCACAAGTGCACATCTATCTCTTGGGTTGACAGATCACGACTGGATTTTCATCTCGCAACGAGACATTCTCCCTCTAACCTCAAGTTCTGTAAATTAAAAATGACAGCTGGTGTGGCTTGTCTTAATGACATGGCGTTCCTCTTTCAACCACAATCGAAATGAATGGAAAGAAATCGGTCAATTTGGATATGTCCTTGGACTTGAAGAAAATGATAGTAATAGTCATGCAAGAGCGATATGGCTCGAAAATGAGATATCACCCGAAACTAAGCCCAGCTTGATGTGAGTACAAACTTGTACCCAATCGGCAACGTTGGCCACGTTAGCCACCCATGAGGTCCTTAAAGTACTTGCTGCAGTACGTAGAGCTTAGCTGGAAGTCAGGGATGACGAGGGAAAAATTCTTACGCTAACAGAGTCGTCTACTCAATTCTTTAAGGGTGAAATAAGAGTGCTGCATTGCACTCGAAAGATGTACATGGGATATGAAGCGAATGAAGAATCTAGGGCAACATTATTTAATTGTTGAAGTGGACCTGCGATTATGAGGCTCTTATTTTATTGTCGAGGGCACTCGCGTGGTCTCTTTTCAAAGTGGAAGCAGAGTATGGTTCACGTAGTCGTTTTTTTTCTTGTTGACGAGGAAATTGTTTTTGTGATCATTTCTGAAATAGGTTGCAAGATCGATTGCGGCTCCATTCGATGCCGACTTCTATTGCTACATCTAGCTAAACAATTTTAGATTATCTTTACTTTACTAATAGTGAGAACAAGTCCACGTAAAAATTGAAATGGTTGCATCTTAAGGTGGCCATTATGAGAACTTTGTTGGCCTTTCACGAATTGCTCAATTTTACTCGTGTATGGACTCATACATAGACCGATAATCAATGAATGAGTTAGTGTAAATATATTTTTTTCCTCCTATTGCTGACCTGCTTTTCAGTTTTACTCGCATGTTGACAACAGATGAGTCTTCTCCCATTAATGACGTTGAATCTCAGGCGTTTTTGCGGTAAAGGATATCTCCATGTGGGAATCTTTTTTCGCATAAAAAGACACGTTTTGAAGAATAAACAAAGTCAGTGCAGTTTCATCAAAAGCCGCACATCAAATGAACGACGAGAAAGACGAACGGATTCAGATTCGCTTAATGACTAAGTTACACATACAGATATTTGGTCAACATTTCGTATCTATATAAGCAAGAAACAAAACCCAAACCTTTTCGAATAATTAGGGAAATTGTGTTGGAACTCGATCAAGACACTGACAAAGTATGAGCTCGGCTAAAAGCCCATTGACAATCTACCCTACCTTGGCCATTTCGTGCAATCTCACAGGACTTTTTGATATTGATCGGACTAATTGGAATAGTTGCATTGATGGAAAATAGTTTGACCCGTTCATCGATCTCACCATCCTCTTTCGTTCAAAAATGTCCGAGATGCAATCAAATTCATTAGAGCGAGATAACAAACGAACGTGATAGTGAGTGCATCTCGGCTGAAACGGGAATGTTTGGAAATCGTCGAACCACTCATGGCTGAAATCTTCTCAAGGATGATTAAAAAGCCCCCACACTTTGAGAAGTGTATTGTGGCATTGCTGGATCATTTATCGGATCAAAAGCCAAACTTAAACCGATGCCATTCAAGTGATGGCAGTGACCCAAGAAATACAGCTCAAAAGCTATTTTGACGAGAATCCTGGGATGGATTCATAGCCGAATGTTGTCGGCAGACTCCGAAACCTGATATTGGCCAAACCGGCATTCTTCATGTCGTTTATATGTAGCTCGTGGATCGTTTACCGTATAGTCCACGTACCCCAAGAGTAGTGATCTCTACTCTCTGTGTTTTGCAAAACAGCGTTGCGTTACTAGCAGCAGGCATGGCGGTGAAAATGAATATCAAAATATGCAGCAAGGTGGGTGAGCGGACAAAAGCCTTTTATCATTCATAACAATGATCGCTCGAATCACGCTCGTTAGGCGGTTTCGGAACAGGTGTGAGGCATAATACATACATCATAGCACGTCCCGAGATTCGAATTTCGTATTTCTCTATCAACATGCTGCTGCTTTACAGCCTCCTCCTGATGATCTCATAACAACTGGCATGGGTGGTATGGAAGGTGTACATCTTGCACCACCAAGGAAGACTGGACGGCAGATCTCATGCTCAATTGAACGAGCTGACGAATTCGAAACCAATCATGAGTCCATCCGCCGTCACCAAAATGTTAGTTCATGCACACCAAGTTAATCCAGGGAGGCATGAACGAGAATGTACTGAATACCCCGGTGACATGTACGGCATATACATATGCTATGTACATACCTACACATGTGGTGCAAGAGTGGACGAAAACCAGAGCAAATTTGTTTGAGTACGTCATTAGATGCCTTTCCGAGGAAAGTTTTTAATTGACGGCAGATGCTTCTCCATCTTAGAACGATCATGTGGTTTCAGAGCAACTGAAGTCAAGCACATTGTTTGCTTATCCGTTTCTTAACGTTGACCTTTGAAACAAATCATAATTGCATGGAAGATATGAACGAGGTACAGTTAGAAGAAAGTGTTCCTCGCCAATCAATTTTGAATATCATGGATTAACCGGGAAAGACATCGCCATTGGGTAATCCTAAATCAATCTCACGCCCTCCTTCCCAACGCCTCATTTCGATTGTTGTCCATGTTGGCTAATTTGATTTGGTCTCCCTTGCACTTTCTCCAATTACTCGAAAACATGAAAGTGCATCAATGGTTGTTGGTTGCTTCATTTACAAAGTTGATTCTGGCTTCATTTCCAGCGTCAGCCATTACCACATTACCACACATTGACTACTCTCAAACTTGCAAGCAAGTTGTTTTCACGGATATCGTTCTTGGCCGTTCGCCTGCACCACCATCGATTTCTTTCTTTCCTTCTTTCTTTCTTTTTTTCCCGAAACCGCACATTGGTCAAATTGAGCGTTTTTTCTCTCAATCGCTTTGGTTTGGTTTTCCACACGTGAGGGCTGAAGAGGGCCCAACCAACCGGGTAGTACTCATACGGAGAAACTTGTGTTATAGTTGCTAATACAACCATCATCATTCCCAACAACAACTGTACATCTTTCTCTCTAGCCACTTGTCTACAGGGTGCGGCAAGTTGAATTGTCTCATTGTCCGATCTGAGCCCATCCTAGCTAATAATATCCAGCCAATATCTCCAAACTTATTGAGGAAAATCTAAAGGATACACATGACTTTAACTTATGTGATTGGTGAGGGCTAAATTTACAAGTTTAATCGCACCAGATTGGTCGCAGACTTTGATAAATTGATCCTAATGTACTCGGCAAGAAAATTGTTTCATAGTGTCTGTCACGCACCCGGTTAGCGCCATTCTTAGTTACGTACGGTACTGGGTGTCTTTCGTGAGTGAACCGGTCTGGTTGTTGGTCCGGTTGGAGAGCTCGCTCGCTAATGGTTCAAGTCCGATCATCGGAGGGACGTCCCTGTATCCGACCCACCGATGGATGGAGCGACTGACAGACCGTCGGGTGGATTTTCGTGGACAGAACGAACCATCATACCAGGTTGTGGGGATGGTTTGGACTTGTACCTGAGCGCCGTTGAATGAAGCGGCTTTTTGGATTGGACCGGTATCGAGGGTATAGGTAGATAGATTCTAGGAAGTAGGCCGGGGAAATTATTGGTGAATGTAGTAGTAGTAGAGGGAGTCATCACAGGATGGAGGTTCTCGCATACTCACACAAACAGACACCTGTATGAAGCTCGAGGGGGGATTTAAACATGATGATGGCCAACTGGGAACCGAAGGTGGCAGTCGTCCAACCATCCATCCAGGCCGAGAGCAGCATTTTGGCTGGCCGAATGGTGCCATTTGGCCGCCTCACCTTCCTGCCTTCTTTCGCTCGTTCGTTCGTTCTTTAGTGTCTCGTAGATCCGATGAGAGATTCTGATCAAGTAATCACTCGGTGGAAGTGCAGAAGTGCTATTGCCAAATGGGTGCCATTCGAGATCTCCGGGCCCATAAATTCGTGGCTGTAAGCTTGAACATCATCGGACCCATTCTCAATTGTGACGTGCTAGATTCCATGTGTTGGTGACTTTGAATTCGATGCAGCCGAGTGCCAAGGTACAACGAGAAAGACTAGCAATTGGCCCCATGTGGAATTGTAATTAGACACATGCATCCCATTTTCGGAAGCACATCTCTTTTTGCTGGCTAGCTCACCTTGCTCAAACTCCGCCTCCCTCCCCTTACTTGTTCCGTTCCTCGGCTTTTTTTGTTGCTGCCTGTCGGTTTCCAACTTCCACTAACTTGCATCAACTTCCAACTGTGCGACAGCTCAGGCATATCAACATTGCCATCATTCGCCTCCCGAATGGCATGAGGCGAATCAGCCTTTTTGATATCCACTTCGTCTTCTACGTACAATGCATGCATACATACGATGTCGTCTGTAAACTGGCAGGCGAAAATAAGTTGTTGATGTGCTCCTTGGTTTCGGAAATTCAACATCGCCACTTCCTGAGGCAACGCCTAGTTCATCTGAGAAGACCTCAAACCTGAGCAGTCTATTTGGCTCCATTCAAAAGTGCAAACCCTAGGCCCTTCACTCATTTGCTCAAAGTTCATGGCTTCTCACGAATGGTGGGTGCATTGAACATTTGTGCGAATTCGGTGTCAAGGCCTCTTCATCATCCAGTGTGACCTATTCAATGAGTTGCTGTCATTCGTGAAGACCAAGGCAACTTCAACTTCGTCGCTGTTAGTGTACTTCCTTCCGACCGTCAATTCAAGGAGAGGCCGAGGTCTTCTTCCAGGGGAACAGCCCTGGTATTTACTTTCTCAAACAGGTCGACCGACTCTCGCCCCGTTGTTCCTGTTGTTCCTGTTGTTCCTGTCTTGCGGCGAGATTCAATCGATAGCGTCTTGACAACGGATATTAGTCATAACATTGAGGCAAGAGGCCAACTGAGTCATTGTCGGAGAGTTTCGACATTAGCTCTGAAAAGAGATTGGAATCCGCCACAATGACGGCGCATCAGCTCCAAGCAGTGTTCCAAGAGTTGGACTACCTGGATGACGGCTACCAAGATGGGTTCGTCTCTCATGTGGGCTTAAGGCGAATCATCCTCGAGACTCCGGAATTGGAAGCTGAGATCGGACCCACACTCACCCGAGCATTGCTAGTCCGGGCAGAGCAGAACCTGTACGGCAGACTAACCTTTGAGGAGTTCGTGTTTCTGGCTCGAGAAGTGGACCATTACACCCAAGGGCGTCACCACCCGAAACGTGTGGCACCCATGGCGCCTCGCAATCAAGTTCACAATGCCGCATGTAAAATCGCCATCCCCATCTCGGAACGAGACGAGCGGATCTCCTACCTGGACGAATATTCGTGCCGACCCCCACCCTTGTTCCTACCCTTGGTCAGCATAGCTCAAATTGGCGTGTTCGTGTGGCATGTTGTCTCCTTGACCAACCGAGGCGAGAATGTGGGCCCCAATGGCCCACCTTACATTGGCGACCTGATCTTCAATCCCAACCTCAAGTTCGAAGTGTGGCGCTTTGCCTCCTACATGTTAGTCCACTCCGGCTACTTCCACATCATCTTCAATGTGCTCATCCAGCTGCTCCTCGGGATTCCCCTGGAGATGGTGCATCGATGGTGGAGGATCATGCTAATTTACATCTGTGGGGTCGTGGCCGGCTCGTTGGCCTCCAGTATCACCGATCCCAACGTGTACCTGGCGGGTGCCTCCGGAGGAGTGTATGCTCTCATCACGGCTCACCTGGCCAACGTGGTATTCAATTGGAAAGAAATGGAGTTTCCCTTCCTCCGATTGGTGGCCTTTCTCCTGTTGACGGGCGTTGACACGGGTGTGGCTGTGTACTACCGATACTTCAAGAGGGTGGATACAAAAGTGAGCTACGTGGCCCACATAGCCGGGGCCTTGGTGGGGCTGCTGTTGGGAATCGTTGTGTTGCGGAACCTTCGCGTACATTCTTGGGAGCGAGTCATTTGGTGGTTCTCCCTCCTCCTATTCCTGGGCTTGTTTCTCTCAGCCATTGTGTGGAACGCAGTATTGATAGGCCTAGCGGTTTAAAAAGGCCTATTTTCTATATTTTTGTACCATAGTCTGATTGAATAAACAGATTAACTTTGAGATCACGAGCATGAAGCACATGTTATATGCTCGAAAGGAGATCGATGAAAGACGAACTTGGGGGTCGCTCATCGGCGATATTTCATATATTTGAATATCATAATTTGTTGGATTTTTAAGGTCATTTTACATATGGTATGTACGTGAATCTGATACATGTCAAGCACTGTTTTTAATTCTGACAAACAGAAATGTTTCCGCGTGGGCTAGTTCAATGAATAAGGTGGCGGGTAGCGATTTGGATGCAGGATTGCATCTTCATAACTGGGTGGTGTTAGGGGCTGACCTTCCCGGGTTGAAGCCTTGGGTCCAAAGTCAGTCACAAAAGGAGCAACTGTCGAGTTTCGTGAAGATTCCGGTGGGGCAGAGGCGGGTCCCCTTTGGTTCCCATGTCTTAAGTCGGGGTGTACCTGAGGTGGCGGTTGAGCCTGGGTTAGAGACAGGAGTGGCACTGCGGGTTCTCCTCTGCGTTTGGAGCACTCATTGACGTGGCAAATGGCCAGGAGAAATATGACCAAGATGAACCCAATCACCAAAACAACCACGATGATTACAGGGAGATTGGACAAGTCAAAGAAGCTTTCGGATATCTCCACACAAAACTTTTCATCGGACACATTGCCCGAAGGCCACGCACAATTAGGCTGTGAGTCACAAAACAAGTCTCGGTGGATGCAGTGCGAGGTATGGCTGCATTGCTTGTAGGTGCTATGATTGGGTCGACAGCCTTTCCTAAATGGTGTTACCACCACTGTGAGGTTGCGACGAATGTTCGAAGCTTGCGAGAGATGAACCAAAAAATCCATTTCGAAGTCGTGCTCCTCGATGTACAATCTTTGGGCAGATCCTCCTCGGGAATGAGGCGACATGCCCTCTATGGGCGTTGAGTGGTTTTCCTTGACGCGCTTTCCGCAGAACCTTGGACTCCGGTGGGTTGTAAATGCCAAGACATCTCTTTTAAATTGAATGTAATCCTCAGGGCAATCATGAGACTCATCCCCCAAAAGGTTCATCTCCTCGATGAACAAATGAATACCAAGGCCATTTGACACCTCCAATTCCAAATGACAATCAAAGGGAAACGAGTTGGCCACCAGCGATAATATTGCCGGACGTTCACCCATGCGAACCTCTTTCTTTCCGCCATTCTTTGGGCAGATATTGAGCAAATCCAGATGATTGTATGATATAGCTTGGGATGGGATCCAGGTCAAGGACGAAAGTAAGACCAAGTTCCACATGATGCACGAAAATGTGTTCACAATTTTGGACATGGTCCAGGAAGAGGATGGCTCAGAAATGGAATGGTTATCAACATCCACTGCGAATGAATCACCCTATTCCCTTATTCCATGTATTTTCCGAGTTTTTAAGATCCTGCTTTGTTGCACTCAGGCAGGATTGGCAGTCAGCTGACAGCTTGGAGGTTTTACGCCATGAACGTTCTCCTACGATGACCACCAATCATCCGTCTCCCATGAACAATAACACTTTACTAAAGATCAAGGAGGTCCAAGTTTGAACACCATGGCGCACGCCTTTTTTCGTAAGATTCACAAAAAAACACCCAAAGGACTTGCAACTAAACACTAACTTTGCTCTAGATAAACGATTGTGTTCATAGTTCAGACGCAATTCGGGCAAGTCAGGCTCATCGTTTGGGTGCGCGAACCTTGGCAACATACTTTGCACCCATTCAGGTGGCAGACGGGAAGCTTGATCGCACACACTGTGAACGGAGACATCAGTGCCTTTGAGTCAGTTAACACCCACAACTTTTTGTGCTCTACAACTCCGACTTTTACTACTTATCCGCCCTGTTAGTAAAATGTTCAATATGTACACTTGGTCCGCCTGTGCCAACATCACCGACAAGCATGCATCCGAATCACTTTTAAGCACAACACAACAACTCTCCGCTCTGCCTGATGTGTTTTTGTTGCTCTTGGCAAGAGAGTTCGGAGAGCGCAATAATACATTCCCATCCCAACAGAGACTGCAAGCAAGGGGAACTTCGGAAGGCATAAAGTTCTTTGTTTTACAACAGGGACCGGAAATTTGACCAACATTGGGTAAACGGTGGTTGTTTCTCAAGCATTATCAGGGTAATGCGTTATAATAACTGGGACAAGTTTTGTAAACATTATCATTGAATATGAAATGGTCAAAAAGAAAGTTAAAAGCCCGTAGTTCGAAAAACTTTTGTCTTTTTTACTCTTATAAAAAAATTGCGAAAAAAACATGTAATCTGATTGAAAGCCGTCTAAAACTGGTTTTTTCCTAAAACGTTTTCAAAGAAAATATCAAAGACCAGGCAAAAATAAAACCGCATTCGACCGATCGAGTTGCATATTTTGTTTTGCAAGATTCCCTATCAATTCGGGCAAAACGCTTTTACGTGTGGTTGAAGCATATGAAAACCCCCCCATTAAATGTTCGAAACGAACCCAACCAACGTCTTTGAAAATCTAATATCAAAAACTACAAGGGCCAAAGGTATTTCCCACCACCATGAATTGAAGATGCAAAATCATAGTAATCATTATATTTCTGTCTGTTATGCCGACCTATGTTTTAATTCATGGTTTAATACATATTCAAAATCACTTATAAAAAGCTAAAGCTTTTGGCTTATAAAGCTGAATGGCTACCAAGCTTAATCGAAGGGGTCGATAAAGAGAGTTATAGTTTTCCGCGACCTTCCAAGTTGATACTCAATCTACCCAATCTATAATATTCAATACTTTGAATAAATGCTAAGAATAGCATAAAACTATTGTGATCCAATGAGAAGCAGAATCTCGCAATAAAGTCTTTTTTTTACTTCCATCAGTCTCATATTAAAAAAAGCCTCAGTTGCATTGAAATGAATTGTTTCCTATTGTATCAGGACAAAACAATCAACATGTTGGTTCATTGAATCGCAGAGTAGCTGCTTTAAGCTAAATCAAAGATTCAAAATGTCAAACTACCGAAAGTTTAGACTCGATCAATAGCTCAAATATTATTGAAAAATGTCAAAAGTTGTGAATCTTGGGTGAATTAAATTCAAAATGATTGCCATAACTTCCTTTATTCATTCGGACAAAAAAATATTTTTGTGGCAAAAACACAGGGGATAACAAATAGATTTAATTCCGTACAAGCAACAAGAGCAAATAGCGCCAGGAACCTATGGAAATTTGAGGGCCAAATGAACATGTTACGAGTCGCGCTGGCGTAAAATCCCTTCCCAGATTTAATCATTCATTTAGCTTTCTGCTATATTTATTGTCTCTCTTCGTTTTTCGTTTCTTCATTTACCGATAAGATGTTTTAGGGCACTCAAACTAAGGTCGAATTAGATCGATGTACCTCTGTGTGGTAAGCGATGTGAGATATTGTACGTAATATTGTATCGGCACTTCTCGCTTCTATAGATAAAGGGGTTTACGTTTTTGTTTCTCCAATCATTCGTGCTCTAGATAAAGCTGATTTAGGCTGGTGAAGCAAGGCAAATCTCATAATGTAGAACGATGCCCATGTAAATATCACTTTTCAGGTCAAATAGATTAACACAGGGGGAAGACACGTGTTGGCACAGTTCAGCATTCCACTCCGGTAGACTGAGTCTGCTCGAAATTCATAGAGGAATTAATTATTCGTCATTAGTATACATAGCAATCAAGCCCATATACTCACATTCATATGATAACTATGAACACTATCAAACTCGATTGACATCGTTAGGACCAGCAGGACAACAATGGTATGTACTATGCCCACTGAAACTAAGAAGCTTATCGTTAGTAATCAATTCGAAAGTCAGATGTCTCTTCAAACAAGGCATTTCCACTGCCTCTGAAGAGCGCCCTCTATATGGTTTCTCACGACTTACTGTTGCATTGAACCACGAACTTCCACATTCCAGGTAAGTCCATTCATTGATCGCGGGCAATGCCTTCATCGACCTAATTCGGCCATTGGAAATCACCACCAATCTCTTGGTGGTGAGTAAAGATGGATGGCAAAAGCATTAAAATGAGCTAAGGCCATGCAATCCTTTGCAGCTCTCAACAACTTATTGAGTGTGACCGACTACCGACTGCTAGCAGTTACTGGTTGGCTGACGGACAGACTCCACTGCAACTCCCAACGGACCCCTTATGTGCTCTGAAGTCTCAGGTTCCCACCAACCTTCAGCATATTCTTCTCCATTTTATGGTTTTGTTCTCTCTTTCTTTCGTTCCATCTCCTTCGGCTCTTTCGGTGTTGGTCTTTATGGCCAAAGAAATACTTCTTGAATGAGCTTTGTTTCCGGACCCTGTTTTAGGACTTGTCCAATGGATGTTCCTTGTGCTCATGAGGCCTTGATCCCACCACTCTTCCATCCCACCCGCCGAAAAAGATTGCCTGAAATAAGTCTCAGCCAAAAGGGCATCCATTGTGACGAGGAAAGGGTTGTTGCCTTGAAATGAGAAAAAGGTCGGGATCAATTTGGACAGGAAGGCTAAAGAAGATCGAGAACAAAGTTAAGCGTCTGTTGTTGTTTGAGCAAGTGTGCAGTTTATGAGTATTTCTCTATCTTCTTGACTTTGACATCAAAAGTTCGAGTTCAAAATTCGATGAGCGGCCACTATCAAGAGTTTCATTTCAGGAAGCACTATATATAGGTAAGTAAAGAATAGGGTGTTTGTGTTCGAAGGAGTGCTCCCTAACTCGTTGAAGCCTTGTTTACCAGATTTGGAAGTCAAACAAATCAAACAACAGGTTCCATATTCAAAGAGATAGTGGTATTTAAATGTCAAAAGGAATGAAGTGCAGAACAGGTAGGTAGGAGGAGAAAAAGACGGAAAGTTCGACCGAGCTCAGCCTTGTTGGGGCTTTAGAGAGTCCCACATCCGGGTCCAGTTTTCTCTCTGCTAACTTTGCATTTGGCTCTTTGTCTGCTGCTGTTGCAAATCTGTTACAATTCGTTCTTCAATTGACCGAGTCCCTATCCAAATGTGCGAACGAACTCGAGGCCGGAATGTACTACTCGTATATCCAAGGCAGTGCACGATCTAGCCTATCTTTCTCCGGCCACCCCGATCAACTCGTTGAAGAGCCTTTTTCGCCTTAGACTGGCCGATGACATTGGCTTGAGGCAATGTCCACATGAACCTCTGTATTTTCCGTCTCCTCCCTTGCGCCTGATTCGATGGGCCTTCTTAGTCCGTATTATAGCATGTAAAAGCAGTGGAACACTATTTGTGCTACTACACCTCCTCTTTCTCCTCCTGTCTACGTACGTCCATCCCAGTATGTTAGTAGAAGTTGTTGGCCGAATGGGAACGGCGAAGCCCGCTGCTGATCTAGCCTTTGAGGGCCTTCGTTGTTCCCATTCTCGGTCCATATGAAGGTCGGGTTTCAACACTCTACGTACAAGGATACACTCTCCATCGAGGGAGAAGGAAGGGAGGGGAGAACCTTTGGCCAAAAGGGGGGCTGGGGAGTCGAGGAACAGGACGGGAAGGAAGGACGGAAGGAAGGAAGAGGGAGGCTGAGGGACTGGAGAGAATGCCGGGCCCTTTGACATGGCACACTCTCACTCACTCACTCGCTCACTCTTACGTTCTTTCGAGGTTCTGGAGGCCCCAGAAGCTTAGACTGGCTCCCTGGCATACTTGGAATCGGTGATGGTTGCGAGTGTATTGCAGCACAGGGAAATTGCACCGCCAGTCGCTCGCTGGATCCAAGACAGTGTTGTCGGTAGTTGTCGGGGGTCCGTCATAATAGTGA
This sequence comes from Tigriopus californicus, assembly GCF_007210705.1. Taxonomy (NCBI): domain Eukaryota; kingdom Metazoa; phylum Arthropoda; class Copepoda; order Harpacticoida; family Harpacticidae; genus Tigriopus; species Tigriopus californicus. The sequence continues at coordinate 703,499 of NC_081440.1, read as the reverse complement.
ATCAAGGCAACATACTACTACTGGTAGTGGTGGTGGTAGTGCCGTTAGTAGTAGTAGAAGTAGTAGTGGCAATAGTAGAAGCATTTCCGCGGACGTCGCCACCGCCACCTTTTCAACTCCGGCGAGTCATCCGAGGTGGTAGAGAGACTTTACATACACACACAAGAAATATAACCAGTCTTCGTCCTTGATACGTTCCATCGTGTTCCATCCATTCGGCTGTACTCTGAATCAAGTCGCATTGCCAAGAAGAAGATAAAAAGAACCGCACAAACCATGACCAAACGTCCTCGAAGGTAAGTGAATCACTTTATAGGTTTTCAATAGTGCGACAGACGGTGCCAAAAGTTTTCTCATATACTGGTTCCAATTTCATTCTAACTTGCTCATTCTGATTGGGGAGTGTTTGAGATATATTTCGGGAATTCCATCTCGTTCCTTGGCTTGAATATAGAACGCCTCTCATTGATGGTGTCTTTACCTATGTGCGTTTTTGGCAGACGTGCCAAATCTGTGTGTATCAATGAAGGAAGAAAGGTCTCTCTCTCTCTCTCTCTCTCCAAGCATTTCGACTCAAGAACAACGTATTGCGGCGCCAGAAACAAACAAAAACATGTCAGACTCCGTATTTTGAATTCCAAGCCTAATTTAGCTCTAACATGAAAGGAGATAGTAGCAGACCAAGCTTTGGACCCCAGGCTGGTCCAACCGTTCCATGTGAGTGGTTGCATGCTGGCGGCTTTGGTTAAGGCGAACCCACGAGTCTGTGAGCCCCTCGGTCCATTTGTTGAGCTCTTCCACATTACTTGAACGAGAAACTCGATCGCAACCAAATCAGTGAGGGGAGATGACTCCATAATTATTGCTGTTGTATCTCGACTCCCTCTCCTGCCCAGACCAAACGAGTGTCTCGTCCCACGAAGGCCAATGGAGAGGAAGGTCACGTCCGGTCTTCAGCGAAAATGAGCCGAATCATCACTGTCACGAGTCCGCTTTCCTCAACCCACCCAAGGTAAAGGTACCTTCTCTTGACTGATTTCCAATATTGATGTGATCATTCCGATAGTTCCTTCCAAGCCCGTTTCCTCTCAATGCATCATTTCCTATTTCCACTCTACGATCCATTCATTTAGTGAAGGTACATTAAACGAAAGCAGCTTATGCAAACAAGCTTCACTATTGCATGCCTGTATGCTTCTTCAAAAAAGAGCCATTCAGCCACTTTGAGCTTGTGCCTGATGATGAGCCAACATGGCTACACTGTTACTACTACATTACACTATTACTTCTACCCCGTATTTTGCTTTCAAGCTGTCATGGTAAACCCAAATGAAAGTAACCGTGAAACAAATGAATCGAGATCGGATTGCCTTTTTTTCTACCATTGTTGAGTAGAGACTTCTGAGTGATAAAGTATGCGGTGGACTGTAGAATGTTATTGCCGTATGTCTGCGGACCTTTAACATCAAGCACAGAAAAAGGAAAGGGCATTTCTCTTGGCTTTCAATCAAACACCCCGAGAAGCCGTTTTTTGCTTCAACAGGAAGTTTCAAGAAGCTGTGGTTAACTTCGTCGCTACAGAGAAAATGAGTGGCCGCGGAAATTGACTTTGTTTTTTTTCATTGATGAGACGAGGTTCTTCGTAGGATGTATTGTGGCCTTTCAAGGCCTCTCTGTATCTCGGATTCTCCCACGGGATTTCAATAGTGTAAGCTAAAACTTATCCCTTTTTCGCTCGACTTTTGATAGAAAGCCTTTTTTGAGATTGTGGGTGATAAATCCTCTCCAAATTCGAGACCCCTCTCCCCAATTCGAATTTCTTGCCACCGGTTTGTTAAAAACTTGCCAAAGCGACCTGGTTTTTCCACTGGATATTAATCAGGCTCTAAATCTACCTTGGAATGGTCCCGAGGGAAATTTTTGTAACGGCCACTTTCCACCTCGTTCCTTTTTCACCGTCTTTTCGGCAACCAACGTGGAACCAATCATGAGATTCAACGGGTCCCCCCTACTCTCATAATAATGGGACGCATCAAAATATTTCGGCCCTAGTGTACCTGCAAAGATTATGAAGGGCATGGACACGGTCCTTACGGACAAGACCAATAAATAAGGCCTATGAAAGTGAATGAGGACCACTCATTAAGTCAGTCTGGATGATCATGAAGTGGATATCGGACCACCGCGTTCATCTATCCAATGTCATTCGGAGGCTTTCTTGGTTCTGTCATTGGTCGTGCTCCGTCTCAATCTAATGGCTCTGGAACGACAAACACACGGTGGCTCTCTGGCAAATCATTTTGGCCTTTTCTTATGGTGTCTTCACATGAAAGACCGTGTTGGTCATAATTTGTTCTCCTTTCGAGGGAGAGAGCCGACCCGTGATGAACTGAACAGTAGTTACCGAGGAAGAAAATGCACGATCGTCCAAGGACTAGGTCCTTCGCTCCAGAATGGTTATTCGGAGAAACCAATTAGTCCCTATTTCCTCCTCAGGGCGAAGACGTTAGAGTCGAAGCAAGGACGAGTGCGTGGACCCAAGGCATAATCACATTTATTGAATCGAACCTGATCGAATTTGGGCTTGAGGTTGGGCTGGAGCAAAATGGAAGACAACTTCAACTTATTGCCCTTGAAGTGAGAGTGGCGGCTCCCATCGTGGAACGAGTTGAGGAACAATGGTACGCTCCATTTTCACTTATAAAAATGATGGTTCAAAATATTCGCTCTTGAATTGGAAAAGAAGACCACGAAGAGAGGAACCTGGGATGGTGAAGATATTCGATGAGTTATGAGGGCGGTTTATCAAAAGGTCCTGGCGTAGGACTTCCCTGGCATTGCAAACTGCACGTACATGCAGGAAGGTACTTGCTTGGTGTCTTTCTCTTTCATTCACATTTCCTCTACTTACACTCGATTGCGAGCATTGGAGACGGACTCATGGACCTGCTGGCTGTGGCCCCCTAAAGACTCGTTTGTCTTCAGACACTCGGTATTCCTGAAAATTTAGGAACCAGTTGCTTTTGGCATTTTCTGTGGCAATCTTCTCGGGTTCAATGCTTTTCTATAGTTGACACAATGTGAGGACCTCAGCTAATCCCAATTTCGGGCACGTTTTTATCTTTCAGCCGCGAGGACGAATCTCCGTTTGAAGATGAAAACGATGGAGACCAGAACAGCACAGGGACACGAGGCACGTGAAGATTGAATTCCTCCACCTTCGGCAAGAATACGAGCCTGACATCTCCTGCCTTGGGCTATTGGATCGCTTGTCCTGTCCCACCATGCATGCCATCCAAGGAGCCATGGCGGTTCGTCGAGAGCGCCAGAAACGCGACACGCGACGGCTCTCTCAGCTTCGGAGACGGGATTCATTAAATGACAGTCAGACCACTCTTGTGGATGATGTGCAACCCCCTCCGAAAACGGAGACCTCGCTGACCGCCTTCCACCTGGGGGTGGTGTTCATCTTGTTGGGCTTCCTCATGGTATTCTCGAGTATGGTGCCGAGTTCGGTGGTGGATGCCGACTCGTCTCGCTTACTGGGCGTGGGCACCACATTCATTATGGTGGGCCTCATCATGGTCATGGTCAATCGGATCATCACTCAGCGGGAAGAGGAGGAGCTCACCCGGTACGTGCGACATCGTTTGGGACGCACTAGGTCTGGTCACGCATTGGCCAGAGATTTAGAATCGGGCCATCCTCCCCATCCGCCAGCGCAAAAAACTCGGGGCAAAAAAAGCAAGTCCAACTCATCGTCAACCAATGGGCACCACAAACAACAGAGACAATCAAAAAGCCCGTCAAAGCATCACGTGCCCGCCACCACGGACCGCAAGCTGTCGGGGGGCAAGCGAGGCCCTTCGGTCGATTCCATCGCCTCCATATCCGTGCAGAATGGCAAGCTAGCTTTGGTGAAAGTTTCGACTGACCTGGCTCCTGCCCCACCTGAAGTTACGACCCAAGGGGTTGCGAACTTGCCTCCCACTCCTCCTTCTCCTCCTCCTATTGCCAATCAGCCTTTGTCGTCGAATCTGCACGATCTAACCTCGAACTTGAATCCTCCCTTGGCCAAATCCGAGGAAACAGACCGACTCCTAGAGGCAACCATCCCGGAGGAGGAACCCATGGAGCTGGTGGCCTCGCCTCCGGTCATGATCAGGACCAAATCTGGGGCGGTCGTGATGGTTCCCACTTGTGTCAGAATGACCCCACCTTTATCGACTCCTCCGCTTTCACCGCCCGTGTCATCTATTTTGAAGAGCGGTTCTAACGATTCACAACCAGCAGAGAGGGAAGACGCGCTTCTGGAAACTAGTTTCCCCGTGAAAAGAACTCCCTTAAGTTAAGACCTTGCTTGCTCTCACTTCCCCGTCTGTGGTGCCAAATTGATTGTTATCACCATTCATATCAAGATTCCAAGGGATTTGGAACTGGGTCTTGGCTTAAAAAGACTGCTCTTGATAAGAGTATGAAAAGACTTCAGTGTCAAGTGGTTCCAACTTGGGCTCGTTCCCACAATCACTCTCACTCGTATGTCGCTCCCTCAAAAAAAGGGCTCCTCGTTCTCTATCTTTCTCCACTCTCTCTCCCATTCCTGTGATGTGATATCATCATTGATACTGAACGTTGGGGACAAAAGTGCCTCCAGTCTGACTAAAGAGCAATCGTGGTTGCTGATACTTTCCACATGGCACATCACAAGTTCCAAATGGTTTTGGATCTGACGAAAGGCGTCTGTCTTCTGCATCGTCATTTTCGTCATTATTAATAATGTATTGCCCAGAAAGCTGATATATGATTGAAGAAGTCTTCGTGGAACCTGACCTTCTGGCCCGTAAAAAAAGCCTCAAGTCACGGAGGACTTGCCGAAGTACGAGCTTCTCGTTAGGCTTTTCTGGAAGCAACTGGGGAATTGATTGTGGTTGCGGTTGTGTGTGATCATCAAGAGCTTCATCTACGTACAGGATGATTATGATGAGTTGTTGCTCCTCTTCTTTGAGGAGCCTCTGATTCCAGGACTATCAAGACACAGACGCATTTTCGAATTGTCGCGCACTGGCGCACTCAACAAATATTCGAGTTGCTCTTCTATCGTCAAGAGTCCAGAGACGCCATATGTCTATTATCAAATGCGTCCTTCAACTGGATCCCAATCCCTCCTCGGTCCCAATATCCAAGCCTTCTTTTCTTCTCCTTACAGTCATAAAGAACAAAACACGGGATTTGTTCCCTTTCCCCGTGGATCTTCGTCCCATCTGCAGCAATTATCCTCTTCATTTTGCTCCTCATAGAGGTTCATGAATGTTTCAATAGGAACTGATTTTTTTTGAGCAAAACGTCAAACGTCCGCAACGTAATTGAACTTGTGGGCTCGGATGACTCCTCATGGATGGCTCTTTGGCGCTCGCGTGGAGTTTGTTTCGTTCAAATATCAATAGTCTACCAATGAATCAATCAATTCTCCTTTCCAGCACGTGACAATCTCATAAAAGCTAAAACAGCCCAAACCAATTCAATTTTCCGCTCTTGCTAAACTCGTACTGTACTAGTGATGATCCAAGTCTTGCGCTTAGTTCAATCCTCCATAGCATATTCCGAATCATTTCTTGATCACAGGCTTGCGCTTGAGCTCCTCCGACTCTACCTTTCTTTGGAATGATACAAATGAAGAAAATATCTTGTCATAAATTATTCTTATTGGATCAGTTCTGTGATATGCATTCAAGAATTACCGCGATTCATAAAAGCAACTTTATTCCTACTACTGAACTACGTAGAAGTCCGATCAATGCCCGGAGTTTCGTCTCTCCCTTCTTTCTCTCTTTCCCCATTGATCTCCTGCTAAGACACATCATTGTTGTTTCCATTCCTTTGCTATATCGACAACATTCACCTATGAAATAGAAACATAAGTCACATGAGTATGCTTGATTGTTTCCTCACTGAACCCAAAGCTCTAAAACATGCTTGCATGTAGTTATAAAATGAGAGTTTGTGGACAAATATACCTTTTTAATGGATTGGGGCTCGTGTAAAATGCTCGCTTCACTCGTGAAGATCACCAAATTTTCATTCTCATCACTTTTTATCAATATTCTTGCTTTGCTCGCACAGATGAAATCGTCAATCATTATCTTAAAATCATTCAAATAAAAAAGGTGTTACCTATTCAAATACGAATTAAGCTATTTCAAGCACTTGAACGGACCGGGCCGTCAGGGATAGTCTTATGAAATGAGTAAAAGAGACGCTCAGCTGCTTCTTGTAAGTCTCGTTCAACGAGGCTTTAAGTTTCATTATGTAAGTCTCGTTCAACAAGACTCACACTTCACCCAATACTGCAGTCAACTTTGTGCTATAATCGAGATTAGCCTTAAACCCTCTTTCAATCAAATGATTGCAATGAATGCAATCGATGATGTCCTCATACTAATGTAGCACCAAATTCTTCATGCTTAAGAGTTTTGCCAATCCACAACATAAACATGTAATTATAAACATGTAAATGTTATAGAATATAACATGCTAGATGGAAAAAGCCAAAACTGGCAATTTCTGTTTAGCAGATGGGCTGAAACCTTAACTTTCCTCAGCTGTCACGAGAGAAACAAAAAATTAAAGGCCATTCTGGAAGCTGAAAAAGTAATGAGTAATTCTTTTACTTTTGGAGTCGTTACAATGGGGCACCCCACGTGGTTTCGTGAACGCAAATTTTGAAATGCGACAGTACTAAACTTTACCCAGTCGCATTTCAAGATGTGCATTCACGAAACTATCTGATACTCGCAGTAGGTGCAACTGGGTAAAAATCGCATCTCAAAATATGCACTCACGAAACCATGCGGGGGTGCCCCAATGCACAAGTTTAAAATGTAACGGGATTGCAGTTCCTTTTTCGAAAACAGGAACGAATTACTGTAATTTTGTTACTTGTAATTTCGTTACTAATGCCCTGAGTTCACTATGTTCTACAATTGTCTAATTCAATGAGCAAAATCGTCCCAAGGGGACAGGGTGAAGGAAAACAGTACCTTTAAAAAGGTCTGTGTACAGGGTGCAACAACAAACAATTACAATGTTTTTGGTCTTTTTGGACTTCAAGAGAAAATTGTTCACTTCATTATAACTCATACAATATCTGGTCCACCAACGAATTAAATTTGGCAGATCTGGCTAGCCCTTGAATATGAGGTTGATCAGGAATTTTAGTTAAGACTTATCCAAAACCTAAGAAGAGGATCCATTTCTTGCTCACGCTGCCTCCTAGACAGCTCGGCTACACCAGCTCCGATGTTTGTTTCAACGACCTTGAAAAAAATCCAAATAACAACTAATTTCGAAACTGGAATCCCTAATGACCGCCATGGAGCCTTTTGTTCTCTTTTTGAAAAGTAGCACTATTTTAGCATTTTCGAATTGCAATTAGCATCTTCTAGCATCGATTTCGCACAAGCTGGCACCGCGGGCTGCGAAAAACCTGGCCACTCTGCTAACAGTAGGTGCCACCATGATTTCAAACCGCGTGGCTTCGCTTCTGCACTTTATTCTGGTCTCCGTCCTCTCCACCCCCCTCTGGCTTTCGGGCGTGGCATTTGTTGCTTATTTGGTTGTCGATTCCCTCGTCACTGCCGCCCTCCACCACTAGGTTATGAGGGATTCGACAACTTGTCCAATCTCTTTCTCTTCTGACCTCAACTCTTAATGTACCTTTAAGTATAATGATTCATTGAAATGTCAGAAAAAAAGAAATTTGGTGATCTTGGCAAGTGAAGCAAGCATTTTTATGGAAGCCCTCAAATGATTGAAAAGGTCGATTTGTCCACAAAGCCTCATTTTATAAGAACTCTTGTAACATGGTCACTGTTGCCTTTTGGAGATTGCCAGTAGTGATAAGACCTGTACGTACGTACGTCCCCACTTTGAACAAGTAGTGGTGAGGCTCTTTTTTCATCTCTCTTATCGAAGCACACATAACATGCTTGCATGCTGGCATGGCTTTGGACCCAAAGTCTTGCTAACCACTTACGAGATCTGTCTCCATTCGGTTCCAGGTTATTCCCTTGGTTCTATTGGCCTCCATCAGTGCGATTAATCTTCGTGCAAGATGATCGGAGCTATGCCAGCCGTTTCCGTTCGACACGAGCGTCGCAAAAAGAAGACAGAAACACCCATTATCAAAATTGGAAGCCGCCCTAATCACCTGCTCCTGAAACCACACAACAAAGGCGAGGCCAGCGTTTCGTCACCCCTTCATTCTGGTCACTTGACGAGTTTGAACAACAGTCGGGCAGGCACACCTATTCCCGGGGACGATGATGAGATGATTCACACCACCACGTACTTTCGTTATGGAGATGAATGTTTTTATGCCAAGCTCTCTCTTCTCCACTTCGTCATCTTCTTTCTCTTGGGCGGATTGACTGTCCTGATAGTGGGGGCAGTGCAATTCAAAAAGGAGGCTGGCCTGAGCTATTTGAGGTACGGGAGTTTTCATTTCATGACATTTCAAAGAGAGAACCCAGGGCACAATGAGAATTATGATATTCCATATCATACTCACTCTGCCTTTTTCAGGTATCATTTCTTGGTGGTGGGGGCCATGCTCCTGATCATTGGGGTGTTCCTCCTTGTGATAAAGTGCGTATGGTTCCGCATTCCGTACCCCATCGTCGAGTTCGTCACCAGTTCCCCCAATTCACCCAGTCACAAGGGTGACGCTAGTCTTGAACACGTGCTCGGCTCAAATCCCATGCCTTCAGCGTCCCCTAGCGGGGGCAGTGAGAACCTTCATTTGGTGAACCGCCGCAAGTTCAGCAATGATAACGTCCACGGTAGTCCGCTGGAGCGGGTCAAACGTCGACAGAGTAGTGATCTCCGAGAGATCCGTCGGGTGGCCAATCCAAATCTGAAGGGTGTCAATTTGACCTCGCTGAACGGTGGACTTGACTCTGCAGCGTTGAAGAAAATGGCCTCCCAGGGAGGGACGACCACCTTTGGTGGTCAAATGAAAAGCTCGGCGTCAAGTGGAAATATAAACAATTTGGACTCTCGACAAAGTCCAGTGTGAGATAAACTCCGGGTGCCCTCCTTGGCCCTGGAGAGTCTCCCCCATATCAACCACACCCCTCCTCTCCCACATTCCCTCATTGAGCAGCACGAAGTGTCCCCCGTTATTCTTGGAGGACAACGGATGCTTTCAGTATTAGTTCAATGGCATATTTCTTCTGCAAACTTCCTCCATCGTCAACATTGGTTCACCAGGAGATAAAACACATCAAACTTATCTGATGGGAATGATGCAGTCCATGTATGCATCGCGTACTTCCCTCATTCATTCATTCATTAATTAATTAATCAACTAATCACTTCGGCTCATCTTCAGCGATGACCACCAACATGATTAATGCTCTTTCTTCAAATGAAACGTCTTTATCATTCAGTCATTCGTTCGTTTATTCAGATTTTTCAGCTCCGAAGAATTGAAATACAACAATTGAACTTCTTACGCATCCTGTACAGTGTTGTTGTTGTTGCTGTAGTTGTAGCATTACTCCGGCAAACCATAGTCAACCACTTTCAATTCTGCTCAAAGGAAGGTCATGTTCATCATCTCAAATGGTCACTTACCACCATTAGCGCTTCAAATGCCCTTTTTTACGACCGTTGATCATGACAGCTTTGAAAGTGCTGTGGGAAATTCCACAGGACATGGGTGTCATATTTAATCTATTTGCTCCAGTAGAACATGGTGATCACCAAAAACGAGCTAAATCATTACCATAAGGACCCCATGAGGATGGGGATGGTTCATGTCAATTGGAGTTAAGATGAAAAAGAATGAAATTCGTCCTGTCAGGAGTTATTAACAATGGAAGACGACATGAAGTTCAAAGTCGTCATGCGCTTTGGAGCGTGGATTTAAAACACTCTGGCCCGCCAGGTCATCTCTTTCAATTGAACGAGCTGAATGAACAGTACAGGTGCGACACTACTTTCAATGGGCTCAGTACTGGTTCAAAGATGACAATGATGGTGTTGACGTCGTCTGTCTCTAAATGGATGGTAGTAGTTCTTGACACTTGATCTCGGCCTCGAAACCGTCATCAACTATCAGCTTCATTTCCTCGAAATGGACGGGATTAGGACACTAACGAGGAGCGAGTACAGACTCGAGTACAGACCTGTAAGGACATGCGCATCATTCAACGATGTGCTTCAATGATTGATTCCAATTGGTGAATTAGGCGATGAGGAGAAAATAACATGACGCTAAGAGCGTCCAACTTGTGCAACCACCCAACAATGACTCGTAAAGTTGGACATTGGATAAACACGGTCGTCTCGCTCGTCTTAGCAGTGAGAGCGAGCCATCCCATCATTTAACGAATTTAACGAGTCTACTTAGTAAGTATTGTGCGAGTACTTGGCCTTCCAGAATGGTCGTTCATCCACCACCTGATCAAAGAGATTAGGATATGATGTTCGTAAGTGCGTACGTACTAACGTATACACGTTGTACGTGCGAACTTGATGGACTTGTACGTTGAACATCCTTGCCAGAGAGCGAGATCACAGCATGATTAATTGGACCATGTCTGATTAGCATTCCTAAGGCCATAAATGACGGTCCCAAGGATGGATTCAAAAATGACTCGCGGAGTTTGGCGGAGATCCTGGTGGGAAAATGCTCCCACTCATGATGTGGTCGAGTCTGAAGTAAACGGATTATCCAACAATAATGAGTTGCCAGAATCCTGGAGGTGGTCAGCATGGCTCTTATTTGGCCAATATAATGGACCAGAAGCCACACAGATTACAACACGGGCAAACAAATCACGACGACTCATGATTTGCTTCAAAAACACCACGATTCGCCACGATCCCGGTTTCTATTAGGTTGGCGGAGAAATCTACTAATTCGATGACAAAAGTTGGCTGGTGTTAGGGGTCGCTTCATAAAACAATCAAGCCATTCATTTACGTACAGTAAGCACTAACAAAGACGAATAAAACTGGGTTTTCATCCTTATCTGTTAACTGAGTCAAGCCAAAAAAATAGTATTATCTGACGCAACCTGAGTCGTCATTAACTACTCGATTTTTTTGCCGACAATGCAAGAATTCAATTGAATCCTTTTGAGCACTTGATGATAAACGTTCATTTGATTTACATCAAGAACGTTCTTGACATCCCCTCTTTTTTTTATCGCCAATTCTATGCACCATGTACCAAGGATGACCTCACCTTAAAAGTACTTGTACTTATAAATACATACCAATCAAATCAAATCTATAATTTTCGGCAAAAATATGCTGAACATTTGGGGACATTGACAAAAACAAAATGGAAACATATGCACATTGAGAAAGAGGGCATACAACCTCAGAAGTTTATTTTCTCGCTCATTCTTGTGACGAGATAGATGCAAGAAAATATGAAGCATGTAAAACACTCTCCATATTTTACGCTATCTCCCAAAAATTACCTTGCACTTCATTCAGCATCATTGATATTTGGCATTGAGCTAAACGCCATTGAAGTGTAATGCGACATCAATCGAGCGTGGATTTGACACATGGCCCGTATTCCATCGTCCAATAGGTCAATCCATTTTTCATCCGATTGTCCTTGTTTTCCCGGACGGACAGCGCCCAGAGAAGGGTTAATCTCGAAGTGGAGATGAACTTGATATTGATAGAATGCTTCAATTGGCCATCAAAATTGAAGCACGCCAACAAGAAATGTGCGCATCTGTGCCAAGTGTCAAGCACTTCCACTCTTCCATTATCCATCTCCAGTGTCCTCCTTCTCATTTTACTAGTACTGCGAAAATGCCGTCATCTATGTGCGTGAAACCGACGTTTCTTACGCTCCTCCCGGCCTGACTTTTCGATCGGATCATCCTTGGTGGAAGTGGTGGTGGTGGTGTTTCGTATGAAAGAGCGAGGGATGGAGTGAAGGGATGGGAGGACGGATTTCTTCCCAAACAACAGTCTGACCGCAGTCTCACAATGAGTTACAACTAGCACTCTCTTGGTGTCCAAAGAATAGACCCTCCCATTGCTTGTTTCGGAGCATCCAAACATGAAGCCATGGCTGGATCCTTGAAGTTCTTCAAAGCCGTTGACATGCCAACCAAGGCCACTGCGACCACGACCACGTTCCTCATTGTATTTGTGGTGATGATTGGCACGTGCCAAAGTGTGGCTCTTGGGCACAGGTCAGGGAAGTTTCTGCTCCATTGGTCCAAAATTAAACATTTCAGCAGTGCCATTAGACAACGCAATCTTAAAGGTAAAGAAAGTTCTCTGAATGTTTGAGCCTTGAATGGACGATAATTCTATTTGCAAAATATAGATTCTAATTGTAAAGGAACGGCAAAGAAATATTTACCAATCACTCAATCTTACTCGATCAGTTATTTTTCCCGTTGTGATCCACATACTTGTGCACTTTGTTTCTACTATCCGAATTAAAGAATCTTCAAATATCAGGAGTACCTTTCCACCAATAAGTATGAATAAGGCAAAAGAACGTAAGCAGAACAAATTGTGAAATACATGTTATGGTTCAACAGGGCTCGACTTATCTTTTAGCGGTAAATCATGAGGGTAAATGCAATGCTAATTCTTTTAAATATTCATTAACTTGCAATGGTTGCTCTTTTTGTGCATTTTGAAACGACCAAATGAGTCTCGTTTGAATTACATACTATTCAAACATTATGTACAATATGCATGAGCAGTATTGACCCGACTGGTCTGTCCGACAACGGCTTACTTTAATATGAATTGCAAATTCAATTTTCATTCAGGCCCAACCTTTCAAATTACGTTTCTAAAAGGCCAAGCTTCAATAATTGATCCTCGGTTGAAAGTCGGCAAATCAAAAATTGATGCCAAGCCATTTGATAGATGTTTTTTCTCTTCAAAGACAAAAAGACATTAACGTGTTTACAATCTTTTCCATTCTCAATCCTCCGGACTTTGGTGTTAGTTCGAGTTGCCAAAAAGTAGCTACTGGAATGATTAACCTTGGTTTTGTACGCTATATGAGAGATTGAGATCTAAGTCATATGTTGCTCCTCGTTGAACTCAAGGTAAACGATAAGAATTAAGAAGATCGTGCATCATGATGTCGACGTCCACATTTCCCTCTCTCTGTTTCTTCATTACCATTTGTCCTTAATGTTCGAGATCACTTTTGCATCGAAAATATTATAGTCCAGCTTTTTTATTTTATTTCTGGTATTTGGCTGAGAATCTCAGATGAGCCCATTAACTTTAGGCCTTACAAGAAAACTTTGTCTTTAGAGCAAGATCGGAAGTGGGAAAATGTACGACCGCTTTGACTATCATATCTTCCGAATGTATCAATAAACAATGTGGTATAGGCAATGCCTTTTTCGGTGCTTTTAATCAGATTCAGCTTGAACGATGCCAATTTAAGCTTTTTCCTCTTACTAAATTTTGGTCTATTTTCTCTATTTTGAGCCGAGTCAAATCTCCCTCGCTTGATTGATTTTCGGGCGAATAAAATCGTGGCTGAAAGTGTTATTGGAAAATGGCCGCAGTTTTTTTTTCAGTTTTCCACGAGTTCTTTTGGTCGTCCTTATTCTCTTCACTTTTGTCTCGATATATGAGCATTTTTTTTGCCCTAAAATGTCATCATTCTTGGAGGATTTGAAGAGTTGACGTTCAATTTGCTGCTTTCCCAGGGTCCATGCATGATCTTGAAAAGTTCATGCAGAGCTAATACATTTCTTTCGACACTGGCTTCGTAACGTCAAAACAAGAGTTGAAAACCTCAGGAAGTGTATTCTTCTCTTTCAGATCTCAGAATCGACAATTGCGGGCTAAGCCCTTCATTCCCCAATTATCGCCAACCACGGGTCAATGTGCCCACAAAAGGGCTGGAACAGGCACACAAACTCGACCATATCTCAAAGGCTCATTTCGGAGACGCTCAAATTCTCAGCCGAATCAAAGGTATCATCCAGGGATCAAAATCAGGACCCGCCGACGATCACTCGATCCATGGATTATTGGGTAGAATTATTCAGGGTGAAAGATCAGTCAAAGGATCGTGGCCATGGCAGGTACGTAAAAAAGGATTCGACCCTCGGAAATGAAGCGGCTAAGTGACAAAAATCCTCTCTCTCGTCACCCCAGGTGTCGATTCAACTTGAGTTGGGCAAATTAGGCCATATTGGACATTGGTGTGGTGGTGTCCTCGTTCATCCATCTTGGGTTTTAACGGCAGCCCATTGTGTCTCCAAGTAAGTGTTCTATCATTATATCTCAGAGAAAAAGGCTTATACCCAAAAAAGTGCTTGTGAGCCTTTCTGCTAATTTTTTACAAATCACCTCTGCATACACTTTTTGGCGTTTTTCATATAAATATGAAAGTCATAGAAAATTGTGGGTAGGATTTGAATGTTATTTTGATTGTCAAGATCCTTTTCACAACTCTTTTGTCCCTAAATAATAGAAATGAACGTTAGATAGCAAACACCATTTTCTATATTTATGATTTTAATCTCTATTGATTGAAACAGTAAAGGACTCCTTATTCGAAATATACAGTGCAGCAGAATCGTTTTTCCGCTCACGGGAATGGCAAAACCATTTTTAAAAGAGCACAGCAAGAAGGGTACCAGAATCGAGCGTCAAAGATTGCAAGCCCAACTCTGTCTCAAGGATATGAAACCGCACATAAATCATCTCTAAAATGCAATTCTTCAAGTATTATCAGCTTAATTGGCTTATTTTGAAATTTTGAAGGATACTTGTAGATCAATCACGTTTAACGTAACAAAATTCTTTATTAATCAAATAACTGGTTAAATTGTAATCTTTAAAGTAAAATAATATAAAATTAAAAAAATCAATCAATGCTTTTCAATGGTTTCGATTAAAATACCTTATAAAATGTAAATCTAATAAAAATTCGTTAGTGGAACAGGTATCATAAAAATGTAAAGTTTCAAAAGAATACAAAACATATTTCATATTCAATTGCTAAGGATTGTATTGCCAGGAGAAGGAAGGATATCCACAAAAAGTGCATAAAACTTCATTTCGGTGTTAAAACATTACATAATTTTCCATAAGGAAACTAACTTGTTATCTAATATTGATAGATCCTACTTCCTTAAATAAAAAGATAAAATGCTCAAAATCAGTCCCACAAACTTTTACTCACTAATCGACCATAAAGAAAAAAAAAAAAAAATTAAAAAAAAATAAATTTAAAAAAAAAAATAAAAATTTAATCATCTTCGCCTTTATGGTCATTTAGCTTTGTTTTCGATTGATAATGAAAGTATGGATTTAAGATTAAGATAAGAACCGCAAGTTGTCAGAGAGTCCTCTTGAAATTACTTGAGATAATTTTTTAAAGCTCAATGGAAATTTATTTTTATTTCCGATACATTAGCACTTGAACATTTGAAGAAGTATGTAAAAACAATTATCTTCATTCGATACAAGATATAGTAGTTCTATTGTCTCAACGTAGGATATACGGTATTTTGCTCATCTGAGTACAGTTCATAGGTGGGCCAGGTTTTAACTGATAGTATGATAAAGGGAACAAGCTTGACTTTGGTGACATATTCATGACTAGTTCAAAAAAAGCACTGAGTACATTTTCAAATGCGCTTTCAAGCTTTGAGGACCATACCTTTTTCAATTCTTCTTGTACCATGTGCCTTTGGGCATTTTGCCGTAAAGTAAAATAAGCTTTTCTTATCGGTTTCTTAGTTGCTCTACCATTAAATTTGCCTCACGATTTGGACTCTTCAAACCCTTTTTTAAGCAATAATCATTTGACCGGTAATTTTCCTATTTTTTTGTTTAATGGTGTAGGCATGCGAAGTAAAACAGGAAATAAAAAAATACGGTCTCACGTAATTGTGTTCAAAAGTGTATTATGTACTTATTTGAATGACACATGAATTCGTCACCAAAAGCAAATTGTTCTTGTTGGTGTCCTGATTTCAAAAGAGCAAGAGCAATTTTACTTACGGTCTGACAACTTACCGGTTATCCAAATCGTATTTACGCCAACCGAAAACAAACGATCAAGATGCAATCTTAGATAAAGTAACCGAGCTGAATTTTGAAGGACTAACAACTCAAATGTCAAAAGCCTCGAATAGATTCAAGGTGATATCCCTCATACCAAAGCACAGAGCGAAAGTACTTTGGTCATACAAGGATCAAAGGATTCCTTGACCTTCTCAAGGATACCTTTAACAGGAGGATTGCACATGGCAATTGGCGAAGCTAAGCCAATTTGCTAATTCACAAGGGAACTACCTCATATTATGAAAAAGCGATTTAAAAGATATAAAAATCGTGTTTTTATGACAATATTTTGTGTTATCTTAACTTAAATGAAAACATTGAAAGTTTCTCGTTTATGTAGTAAAAAGTCTTGAGCTTCAACTATAGGTACTTAAAGATGTGTAGTTTGGTCTCAAATGCCAGTACCTTAATGCCTGTTTCCATTTGTGACCGAGTCTCTGGTCAGAGAGACCTTTAACTATAGGAGCGGACATCAGCAGGGCCGATCTTTCTTTTTGTCACAGCTCTTTGTCACTGCCATTGTGGGTTTGATCCAACAAAAACCCAAATCATGTTGTGAACTCTAAGCAACAACACCATGGCCCACAAGAGAATCAATTATACACCATGCTATCCTTATCGATTAAAAGAGTGTCTTAATGTCAAACATTTCAAGCAAGCAATCTCATGTAATTATTATCATGTAAATAAAATAAAAAGCTCAATCAATGGATAGCCATAAAATACAGTTGAGCCCCTATCATTTTGTAACAGAAAAAGGCAGCAAAAGGGGGCTAAAACAGACCAATTGCAAAGTAACAACTTTTTTTGCCTCTCGACAATGTTTTTTGCATTTTCACAAATCTTTAAAAGCACTTTCGCAACTTTTTTCGCATATTGCCCAACTTAAAATATTGTGGTTTTTTTGGCCAATAAGGCAACTTTATTCGTTAGTGTAACAAAGTAGCAGGAATACTTTAAACTTTTGGACTGTTTGAAACCAAAAACAAACATTGATTTAGCAAAGTATGGTAATGATTAGGCAAAAAAACCCTGAAATATTGGCCGTCTAAAATTGAAGTAAAAGTAATTATAACTTAATTGTAAAGAGTAGCACCATTACATTTTTTGTAATTGTAATCCGTTCTTTTTATTATGGAACGCATAACGCCCTGCTGTAGGTATGACATTATTAATTCTTTTCTTCTTTTAGCCCTGGCATTGAAAAACTTGGCGGTGGAAGATGGACCGCGGTTCTGTCTGACCACAACAGAAAGACTCTGGGCAATGATGAAGAGCTTGCCTTTCCCATTACAAACATTACTGTTCATCCGAAATTCAAGGAATATCATCATGATATTGGTAAGCTCGGAACATATTCTTAACTTCAAGTCGTACATACCATCTAGGCCAAAGGTCGAAGTCGTCAACTTAAGTTTTCATTCAAAGTTTTCATACTCTTATGATACTGAAGATGAGTTCATCACCAAGACGTCTCGGTGTTCTAGGTCATTGAGAGAGTTGCATTTAAGTGAGCCTTTCCAAATGCGAGTCCAATGTTACAACAAAAGGCATGATATAAAAGACAGGTGAAAATTTTTTTTAAAGATTTTTTTTCACGGGCTTCCCTTAATGTAACCAGGAATGTAATCTCCAGTACCATTGAAACGAAAGTTGCTACCGGATCATCGACATACTCTGTACCGACGGTGCTATGTAATACAAAAGGGAATAAATTTAACAATGAGGTAGCCCGAGAAAGAAGAGAGGAGGACTTTATTATTTTAACTGGCCTGGATTCTGGAAGACTTGATTGGGAAAAAGCTCTTGGTTATTATGAACGGACAATGAATAGGTCATGAAACTTCTTCTTTATTCTGAGGAATTTCCATTGCGATTTTATTTTCACCCCGATGTTCAACAGGATTGTCCATTGTTACTTATATCAACAGCTACAAATAATGGTTGCTATTTTGATATCCAAGAGGTCAGATTTATTAGATTTAGCTCACTTTCAATCGCATGTTACGGGCTCCGAATTGGTCCGCAATTCTCCTGAATGGCTTCAAATACTTGCCACCACGCAAATTGAATTCGAGGACAAACTTTCCAATATTAAGAATGATATGAATGACGTGGATTTCTTTTTAACGAAAAGGAGCTTACCTTGGGTAGGACTGCGATGCCAAAATACTCTATGATTTCTTCACGAAATGCTGGAAAATGAGATCTGCATGAATTGATTTTGAAATGTGATTAACTTATTTTACAATTAGTGCTTACCGATACAAGAAATTATAGTACCTTCATTGGTAGCTTGAATTTATTATGGATTCCGAATTCGAATTTTTATTACTTGAGCCGAGCAAAATATGCATTAAGAACTCCGATTCATGCTTTAAATACTTGGTTTTGTGCCATTAAATATGCATAAAGACAAGGTAAAATATGCACTTAAATGCATGCTTTTTAGCCCAAAATAATCACTTCATGCATTAAAAATCAAAATATGTAATTCAAAGTAAAAAAAAAACTAGGATCAAGCAACAGACAGTTACATGCTTACGCCAAGCATCCTTCACAAATATCTTTTTGACCTTGGCAATAAAGTGATGAGCGGGACTTATAACGGATCATCTCCGCCAACCTATGTGAGCCATTGGTTTTTCAAGATATTTCACATTCACATTGCAAATTTTTGGTCAAAACCAACCTTATTGTCCTTGGCCCAAAATCCCTTTAAACTATTAGCGTCAGCACCTTTATCCTTCTCCCAGGTAAATTCCATCTCCATCAAGGACCTGCTCAAATTGGCCCACTTTAGGAACCTGAATAAACCAGGACTCTCTCGTGTCTCAATCTTTATTGGGTTCCAGTTAAAAAGAGACCTCTACATCAAAGCTGATCCCGCTACCAAAAACTGACGTCTGTCAATGACGTCAGAGAGATCAAGTAGGCGGGAAATACAAATAAAGTAAATGATAATATTATGTGACGCCAAGCCAACAATTTTACTGCAAAAATCAAGATTGCCATCACCACCCCTAACCACCTGTTTTGTAGTGCCTCTGGCTCTGCTCTTCACTTTTCCCATGTGCACTGAATCAAGTCGAGTCAATTTAGTTGTGATGTCACGTTCTAGTCAATTATTCTATCCCTCTGCCACTGTAACCACTCAATCTTTTACCTCTTTGTTAATGATTATACACTCTCGTTGATACGTTTTACGCACTGACATGACAACGAGGCGCAATAAATGACTATTAGAATACTTTTAAATTTGCTCACGCCATAAACCATAAACTAAAACGCCATAAAAATATGCATGAAAACAAGAAATATGCAATAAATGCGAATAAACCCGTCTTATGACATAAAATAGATAATGCATATTTTTGCCGTCTTTTCTAATTACTTGAAAGCACTGAAACTTAATTCAATTACTTTTTCATTTTCGGACTAACTTAAATGGCTGTAGGTGGATCTTGTCTTCAAGAATATTTCAACCAAATTGTCAGCAAATAATGGTAGGATTTGCATGTGAATGACTTGGTGACCATTTCCTTAAGAAAAAATAGCAAATTTTTTAAGGGGGGGCGAAGCATATTGCTAGATCTATGTTGTGAATCACCAAGTGATGGCATTGGATCAAAGATAAAAGTAGATTTATAATTTGCAATTGAATTCTCGCAATTACATGGGCTGAAATTGTTTTTATCTAGTAAAAGACTGAAGTGGGTATATGCTATCGAATTATCTAAATTTCAAGGGCTGAAATGGTATTTTTCGAAAAAAAGACCGAATTGGGTTTAGAATTTGAAATTGAATTATCGAAATTGCATGGACTAAAATGGTATTTATTTAGTTCAGGTAATGAAATAAAACTTCTTGGAAATGACGTGCAATATCGTAATTGTAATTTCACTTCAGATCTAGTCACAGGTTTACACAAAACCTACTTTTATTTGCAATCATGCTTCAAATTTTTTTTAGGTTTTGGTTATTTCCAACTCCAGGTTCGAAATATATAAATAGAAAGAACTGAATATTTTCATTATTTGGGATCCTGGCCATCGATCCAGCCACTTAAGACAGCAATGGCCTCGTCCGGCTTCATGATAGTTCATGCCTTCGAGGTAACTAGCACAGTGGAAACTTTGTAACAAATTGTCATGTGAAAATCGAATTACTTGAAGAACATCTATGAGTATTAAAACCCGTCCAATTGAAGTTGCTGTAAAACGAATATTGTTGTAAATCTACCTCTACTTATAGCTATGCTTCGATTACCGGATGATCCCCGGATTGCTCGGCTATCTCCTGCATGCTTTCCGGTCACTCCACCGACGCATAATGAAACTTTCCTTGGAATCCGTTGTCTGGCCACAGGTTGGGGTCAAACCGAGTTTGGTGGCGACATTCAAGACGATCTCCATGAGGTGGAGTTGACCGTAGTCGCAAATCAGCATTGCCAAGAGGTCTATGGCATGAAGTACAACGTACCTATCCGCGATTATCATTTATGCGCGGGGCCCGTATTATCAGGCGGCAAGGGAACCTGTGTGGTAGGATGCCTCATTTCATTCTTTTCCCTAATCAATACTGGCAAACTCCAAGAGCTTTTCCCATCTTTACAGGGAGATAGTGGCGGGCCATTACATTGCAATATGAAGGACGGCCGATGGTACCTGGCCGGACTCATCTCGTTCGGATCGGGTTGTGCGAAACCTGGCTACCCGGACGTTTTTGTCAGAATGACTTATTACACGGATTGGATCCATCGCGTGATGAAAAGTCATGGCACACTGGACGAAGTACCCTAGTCAATGTTTAATGAATGAAACAGAAATGAATAAACGCCGGACACATTTTCATGAGAGAACACGTGCGTCGTACACATGTTAGTTGTCATCCTCATCTTTGGTTAGAATCTCTCGGGCGAGCTCCAGCTCCTTGTGGAGCAATTTGTGCATCTTCCATTCACTCTGTTGACATGATTGACCACAATATTTGGCGCGCTTGCACTTCACACAAGTTTTAAGAAGACTCGGGTCTTCCCACACTTTGAAACAATTCCAGCATTGCCGCTCCCACTTGTGTTCCAAGGAGTTGATTTCCACTTGGTAATGGTTTTTAAAATACTCTCTCATCAGGATATCGTACATCCTAACGCAAGGATTTAAATCGGAGCACTCGAATGCAAATATCACGAACTTTTCAATGTGAACGTCATTGCCGTACTCCCGGAATATCTTGAAGTTATGCTTGACCGTTTCAGGCAGACCATCTTCTTGGCCAAGATAGAGTCTCAATTTGGTTTTGAATGGATCCTCCTTGGCATAAGAAATGATTTGTTTAGATTTATAAAAATATTCAAGATTGGTTTCACTATTTGGGATTTCCACATACGTATTATCAATGGGTTGGCCAGCAATCTCCATCCAAAGATAGGGTGTTCCCTCGTAGTCATTTACGCCCTGACGTGCATTGGGGTCCCAAAGCAACACCCCAAACACAATACTGATCACATCTTCATTGAGGATTTGCGCGAGATAGAACTTCAACAAACCACACACAGCCATGCTAGAATTGGAGAGAATGAATTCCTCAAAGTCGCCACTCTTGGGGATCCGTGAGGATTGTATCTTCATGCTGTTGCTCAAGATTTCGTTGATGATTCCAGCCTTAGGACACAGATCCTTGGGCACCCGCCAAGGAGGCATGTCAAATTGGGTAGGAATCTCCCGGCCGCCCCCAACGGAATTCCGAAGTGTGAACAGGATTTCCGTAAGGGACAGATCCTGATTTTTACCTCTCATATCCTGAACCACGGACGATGGCTTATACAGTTCGGGAATCTCAATGTTGGCTGCCATGCCGACTAATTCACACTCACTGGCTTCTCTCGCATTGATTGAACGGTTTTTTCTTTCTTTACCTGTTGACAGTCCATCTATTGAGTCCACCAACCGAAGCCTCCAAGGAAGACTCCAAGTTGGAAGAGCTTCCAGAGGGCGTCCGTCTCAAGTTCTCCGAGGTTTGAATGAGCCCGCCAAACTTGGGAGGAATCGAGCAAAAGACATCCTCGACTTCCTCTTTAGTTTGGGTCGTACGCGGAGCTCAACGTAGACCAAAAAGGGAATTAGGTGAGATTACAATTTTGTTTTGATCGGCAATAGAGATCTCGTCTATTACTATTGCGATTGCTTCATTTATTCTTTTTGTTACGTTCCTTTTCGTACTTTTATTATTAATCATTAAAGACAGATTTGATAGCGCTACTCTTAAGGCATGAAGAGATCTATTTACAGACGGACTTCTAGAGATATGTATTGCCAACAGAAGAAGCGAAAGCTTCGTATTTCCGGAACCATTCATAATCAGCACTTCATAGGAACACAAGATCTTGTCGAATAGATTGACTTGGACAAATTTGCGCCCAAAGCCATACATAGGGCATTCAGGAGATTTAGTCAAAATTAGGTAGTAATCAGCCGCATAAACTTTTGACGACATGACTTTGAAACGAGCCAGTTTGAAGAAAAAAGTGCCTTTCTTTCAATTGAAGAGATTGAAGTATCTTATCTTATTCTCTATTTTGAAAAGGCGGCTCAGAGCTGCTCTACCAAGCATAGGTCGCTTTGTCGAAAACACCATTCACAGCCCATATTTCTAGAAGTTCGTGATTTCACCGCTGATAGTAGCACACAAATTTTTCAAAGTTGAATGACATATGGTTTCAAGGGATGCCAGCAGTCAAAAAAAAGGACTGAAGTGCAAAACTAAAA
The DNA here is from genome assembly GCF_007210705.1 of Tigriopus californicus. Lineage (NCBI taxonomy): Eukaryota > Metazoa > Arthropoda > Copepoda > Harpacticoida > Harpacticidae > Tigriopus > Tigriopus californicus. The sequence continues at coordinate 680,634 of NC_081440.1, read as the reverse complement.
GCTTACTAACGCTTGATAAGAGCTAATGAATAAGCAAAGGTGTCTAAAACCTAAAATATGCATATAAACAGCTCAAAATATGCTACAAAATGTAGAAAAAGCATTAAAAATCGTTAGCGCACATTTTGGCCATGTCTGCTAGTAATTTAGTTCCTTAACAAAATGATGTCCAAAGTTAATGTTTACTACTCTCTAAGGAAGTATCGAACTATTTTACCTTTTTTACGGCTTTGACCCGACCAATGAAATAAGGCTTGAAAATTCATCTTTTGTTTGTCCATGCCTTACCAATACGATTTACTCTATGTCAAATACTCTTCCAGAAAAAACAAAGAAGGACGACAAAGTGACATTTCAACAGTGTTGAAGGTTAAATTACTACACTGCAGTTGCCTTGGCAATTATGACTGATCTTTACTTAAAGATATTTACAATAAGCATAATCGATCTGAGGATTTCTCCTAGAGCTCATAAGTGGATTATATCATTGTTTAATGAGGTGGGTCCCTTGTCGCTTGCTAAAGAAGCAGGCCGAAACCAACTTGCATTTCCATGCACACAAGTGATTGGCAGCACAGATCTCTCCCAAAACACTTCGGTCATTCCATATTCGACAACACAAGATTGAAAGGACGCAGACCACTCCTACCCTGGGTTGTTTCCATCCTGAGTCCAAAATCTTTTTCTGTATTTCTTTGGGATAATTCAAGTAACCAATCACTCAGTTTGGTTAATCTTTTCTCCTTTGGAATATCTCTGCTCAGCTGGTCCCATACATTAAAGGTCTCTTTAGCCAGCTCACACTCCACAAACCGCACAATTTGGCCCCCAGGAGGTGTCTCCTGGTACCACTCTCTCTCTTTAATAATCAGTAGATGTCCCTGTGAGGTTTCACTATGGGAAGCTGATTTCCTCGCCAACAAATACCTTGAACAACTTTTTTAGAGCGGCCTTGTAGTAGCTTTTACAGTTTCGATAAAAATAGATCAGCCGTCTTAGTGATTCCTCCCATGGGACTTTCAGCATGCCATCTTCTCGGGTACAGACTTTGAAAAATTATGGACCAATGTCAGGAAATTTTGGCCCATTCAAGGAACTCGACCACGTTTCTACTGAATTTTATCCATCTAAGGTCCAAGCTATTTCGTGCTCCATTCAAGCCCCAAGATACATCAGCTGTGGGATTCTCCATCCAATGTTGTTTATAACTGCAGGGGCCACCTAAACGGTCTTCAGGTCCCCAAGAGAAGCCCTGCTACTCTCATGTTCTCTCGATTCTCCAATCGACTCCCAGAACAGAAGGACATATCCTGGTCATTTTCTTGTTTTGCTCCAAACTCTTGTTGATTGATTGTTCCAAAGGTACTATCATTTACTGATCCTTTCCCTTCAATACATACGTTGGTTCTCTCAAGGGGCAAGGATGTATCCCTTTCTCCACCTATGTGGCTCGCAAGTGTTCTTTGGTTGTCTCTATCCTCTGATCCAAAGACCAACGGAAGCTCGTCCAATCTCTCACCGATGCGGTTGGCGACATTAGCTTGGAGAACGCGGACACGTTGCTCCTCTGTAAACAAGTGAGCCACGATCTGGACTTCAACATCCTCGAACAACCCATCCCCCATACATGTTTGAAGAACAGCCTGTAGATCTCCCAAAGTTCTCTCCATGGCTTGTAAATCCTTCCTGATTCTTGTCCTAGATAAGTTGAGATGGTCACCAATCCTAGCATTGATGACATTATTTTGTAAGATGAGCGTCCCTTTCTATGACGACATAGATTTACGCATTTTTGGGTCAATCCCACCACCAGACATGCTCTATAGAGTGCATTCAATGATACCTTAAATAACCTTAAAGAAATGACAAAAATATAGATGTATGATGTCGAAATCATGGCCCCAAATTTCAGAAGTGTTAGAAGAGCTAGACCGGGTTTCAATTCCAAATCAGAATTCGTCCATAGATGACGCCATTGATAAATTTGTTTCAGTATTTGAGGAAGTTTGGTCCAATCTAGGAACAATCTCTGAATGTGTTCCGAAAAGTGGGATGCGAACAAAAAATTCAAAATAAAGGAAGACTTTGTTCTAAAGGAGTTGCAAATTAGCAAAAAGGCTGAAGAGCAATTCAAATCTAGCAATTGTAGCTGGTCTCCAAAAAAGCGGGACGTACTCGTTATTCAAGACAAGATTAAGGTCTTTATCGAAAATGACCAGATACAAACTGAGAGTAAGGTGGTTCAGGAGGTCTGGTCGAAGCTCCCTATTGGGCTTTTTGAGGTTGATGGGGAAGCTATTAGCAATGTAGGGGCTATGTCTTACATGCTTGGAGATCAGTTCTCTAGTGTGTTTTCAACCCCACTGAGTTTAGAAGCAACAGTTCATTGCTCTTAAGACGAATCTGATGAGATTGACAAGGTTAGCCACGTGATCTCATAGTTACAGATCAAGATGCTTTAGCGGCCATCAGGGACTTGAGGCTGTCCAAAGATGTTTCACTAGGAGCATTGAGGATATGAGAGAGCTCTCGTATTGGGAGAGACTAAAAAAGGTGGGACTGAACAGTGTTCAGAGAAGGTACGAAAGGTATCTGATACTGTGTGACTTCAAAAACATCCATGAGCTTTGTCCCAACCCAAAGATTTAGGCTCAATTCTAGTCACCGTAGGGGCTTAATGTGCGTTTTGAGAGCACCTTCAAGCCCTCAAGAATCCGGGCTAGTTCGAACAATGAAGCCCTCTTCTCTTCTTTCTTGGGCTCCTTTATTGTCTAATTTGCTTCTCTCTTGGATTCGTAGCGAATACGTAGGCCTTATTGCCTGGGGTTTTCGCTAGCTTATCATTGGGTCATCTTGGGTTTCTAGGTACTCTCCCCTCCCACGTGACCTCTGACGGCCAAATAATTTCGAACTTATGCCATTCCGACACAAAGATCTATCGATTGATTCGAACTAAACAGGACGAGATGGCTCTTCAAAAGGACCTCGATCGCGTTATGCAGTGGGCCGAAGTGAACATGATGGAATTCAATGTGGGAAAGTGCACTGTAATGCGTTTTGNCCCAAAGCCATACATAGGGCATTCAGGAGATTTAGTCAAAATTAGGTAGTAATCAGCCGCATAAACTTTTGACGACATGACTTTGAAACGAGCTAGTTTGAAGAAAAAAGTGCCTTTCTTTCAATTGAAGAGATTGAAGTATCTTATCTTATTCTCTATTTTGAAAAGGCGGCTCAGAGCTGCTCTACCAAGCATAGGTCGCTTTGTCGAAAACACCATTCACAGCCCATATTTCTAGAAGTTCGTGATTTCACCGCTGATAGTAGCACACAAATTTTTCAAAGTTGAATGACATATGGTTTCAAGGGATGCCAGCAGTCAAAAAAAAGGACTGAAGTGCAAAACTAAAAGCTTACTAACGCTTGATAAGAGCTAATGAATAAGCAAAGGTGTCTAAAACCTAAAATATGCATATAAACAGCTCAAAATATGCTACAAAATGTAGAAAAAGCATTAAAAATCGTTAGCGCACATTTTGGCCATGTCTGCTAGTAATTTAGTTCCTTAACAAAATGATGTCCAAAGTTAATGTTTACTACTCTCTAAGGAAGTATCGAACTATTTTACCTTTTTTACGGCTTTGACCCGACCAATGAAATAAGGCTTGAAAATTCATCTTTTGTTTGTCCATGCCTTACCAATACGATTTACTCTATGTCAAATACTCTTCCAGAAAAAACAAAGAAGGACGACAAAGTGACATTTCAACAGTGTTGAAGGTTAAATTACTACACTGCAGTTGCCTTGGCAATTATGACTGATCTTTACTTAAAGATATTTACAATAAGCATAATCGATCTGAGGATTTCTCCTAGAGCTCATAAGTGGATTATATCATTGTTTAATGAGGTGGGTCCCTTGTCGCTTGCTAAAGAAGCAGGCCGAAACCAACTTGCATTTCCATGCACACAAGTGATTGGCAGCACAGATCTCTCCCAAAACACTTCGGTCATTCCATATTCGACAACACAAGATTGAAAGGACGCAGACCACTCCTACCCTGGGTTGTTTCCATCCTGAGTCCAAAATCTTTTTCTGTATTTCTTTGGGATAATTCAAGTAACCAATCACTCAGTTTGGTTAATCTTTTCTCCTTTGGAATATCTCTGCTCAGCTGGTCCCATACATTAAAGGTCTCTTTAGCCAGCTCACACTCCACAAACCGCACAATTTGGCCCCCAGGAGGTGTCTCCTGGTACCACTCTCTCTCTTTAATAATCAGTAGATGTCCCTGTGAGGTTTCACTATGGGAAGCTGATTTCCTCGCCAACAAATACCTTGAACAACTTTTTTAGAGCGGCCTTGTAGTAGCTTTTACAGTTTCGATAAAAATAGATCAGCCGTCTTAGTGATTCCTCCCATGGGACTTTCAGCATGCCATCTTCTCGGGTACAGACTTTGAAAAATTATGGACCAATGTCAGGAAATTTTGGCCCATTCAAGGAACTCGACCACGTTTCTACTGAATTTTATCCCTCTAAGGTCCAAGCTATTTCGTGCTCCATTCAAGCCCCAAGATACATCAGCTGTGGGATTCTCCATCCAATGTTGTTTATAACTGCAGGGGCCACCTAAACGGTCTTCAGGTCCCCAAGAGAAGCCCTGCTACTCTCATGTTCTCTCGATTCTCCAATCGACTCCCAGAACAGAAGGACATATCCTGGTCATTTTCTTGTTTTGCTCCAAACTCTTGTTGATTGATTGTTCCAAAGGTACTATCATTTACTGATCCTTTCCCTTCAATACATACGTTGGTTCTCTCAAGGGGCAAGGATGTATCCCTTTCTCCACCTATGTGGCTCGCAAGTGTTCTTTGGTTGTCTCTATCCTCTGATCCAAAGACCAACGGAAGCTCGTCCAATCTCTCACCGATGCGGTTGGCGACATTAGCTTGGAGAACGCGGACACGTTGCTCCTCTGTAAACAAGTGAGCCACGATCTGGACTTCAACATCCTCGAACAACCCATCCCCCATACATGTTTGAAGAACAGCCTGTAGATCTCCCAAAGTTCTCTCCATGGCTTGTAAATCCTTCCTGATTCTTGTCCTAGATAAGTTGAGATGGTCACCAATCCTAGCATTGATGACATTATTTTGTAAGATGAGCGTCCCTTTCTATGACGACATAGATTTACGCATTTTTGGGTCAATCCCACCACCAGACATGCTCTATAGAGTGCATTCAATGATACCTTAAATAACCTTAAAGAAATGACAAAAATATAGATGTATGATGTCGAAATCATGGCCCCAAATTTCAGAAGTGTTAGAAGAGCTAGACCGGGTTTCAATTCCAAATCAGAATTCGTCCATAGATGACGCCATTGATAAATTTGTTTCAGTATTTGAGGAAGTTTGGTCCAATCTAGGAACAATCTCTGAATGTGTTCCGAAAAGTGGGATGCGAACAAAAAATTCAAAATAAAGGAAGACTTTGTTCTAAAGGAGTTGCAAATTAGCAAAAAGGCTGAAGAGCAATTCAAATCTAGCAATTGTAGCTGGTCTCCAAAAAAGCGGGACGTACTCGTTATTCAAGACAAGATTAAGGTCTTTATCGAAAATGACCAGATACAAACTGAGAGTAAGGTGGTTCAGGAGGTCTGGTCGAAGCTCCCTATTGGGCTTTTTGAGGTTGATGGGGAAGCTATTAGCAATGTAGGGGCTATGTCTTACATGCTTGGAGATCAGTTCTCTAGTGTGTTTTCAACCCCACTGAGTTTAGAAGCAACAGTTCATTGCTCTTAAGACGAATCTGATGAGATTGACAAGGTTAGCCACGTGATCTCATAGTTACAGATCAAGATGCTTTAGCGGCCATCAGGGACTTGAGGCTGTCCAAAGATGTTTCACTAGGAGCATTGAGGATATGAGAGAGCTCTCGTATTGGGAGAGACTAAAAAAGGTGGGACTGAACAGTGTTCAGAGAAGGTACGAAAGGTATCTGATACTGTGTGACTTCAAAAACATCCATGAGCTTTGTCCCAACCCAAAGATTTAGGCTCAATTCTAGTCACCGTAGGGGCTTAATGTGCGTTTTGAGAGCACCTTCAAGCCCTCAAGAATCCGGGCTAGTTCGAACAATGAAGCCCTCTTCTCTTCTTTCTTGGGCTCCTTTATTGTCTAATTTGCTTCTCTCTTGGATTCGTAGCGAATACGTAGGCCTTATTGCCTGGGGTTTTCGCTAGCTTATCATTGGGTCATCTTGGGTTTCTAGGTACTCTCCCCTCCCACGTGACCTCTGACGGCCAAATAATTTCGAACTTATGCCATTCCGACACAAAGATCTATCGATTGATTCGAACTAAACAGGACGAGATGGCTCTTCAAAAGGACCTCGATCGCGTTATGCAGTGGGCCGAAGTGAACATGATGGAATTCAATGTGGGAAAGTGCACTGTAATGCGTTTTGGGAAGAAAATAGGTGAACCCACGTATTCGATGGGCACCAAAAAACTGGCAACCGTGGCCGTTTTTAAGGATCTGGGTGTACATTTAGATACCTCACTCCGCTTCGGGACGCATTGTGCTAAGATATCTAGTCATGCAGGACAAGTGGCTGGTATGATTCGTCGTAAATTCTCATCTCGTGATCCTAGGCTCCTCACTCGAGCGTTTGTCATATATGTGCGACCTGCACTGGAGTATGCTTCTCAAGTGTGGAATCCTGGTCTTAAGAAGAGTATCGAGTTGGTTGAACGAGTCCAACGTCGTTTTTCAAAGGGCCTGAAAGGCTTGTGGAATTGTCCTTACCATGAGAGGCTCCAACTCATGGGCATCGATACCCTTCAGATCCGACGCGCCCGAGCAGATCTCCGCATTTTTCACAAAAGTTTCCACCTGGGGAACTTACCAAAATCAGTTTTGGACTTACGGTGTGAGAGAGCGGGATCTCAAGCCATCATCCAAACTAGAGGGGCCAAGAATGATCTTCTCAGAAGTGTGATGGCAAAGACCTTAGCCAAGGCAAATTCATTTCACGCTCGTACAATTCCTATTTGGAACTCTATTCCTCTGGATACACGAAATTCGCCCAGTCCAACAATTTTTCACCGCTTTTTAATTTCCGACCGCTTCTCTGCTTTTTTAAAATTGTACTTTTATGAGTTTATTGCTGGGGCGACAGGCAACGTGACGTTATGATTTACTCCATGTTTTGATCTATTTTGTTTACACATTTCCTTCCCTATTTCTTCTTCTACTTTACATTTGATTTCCTTAGGCCATTACTCTTACATACATGAGGCAACCGTGTTCAGAGTGGCAACAAACAATAAACAATTCCAATGAAATCTAGGTCAGGTGACAAAAAGTTAATAATTTCTTTGAAATCTTACATCTTAATAAATGGCGCTCTTTCGTTGCAAAGTTTACTATCTTCGGATGTGAACCGAGTTTTCTCTTCCAACAAACCAATGTCCAACTTTAAAACTCGTGCTATTGGGACATTTGGGCGGGGAAAGAAGATGACGTCACAAGCAATTTTTGGTGGAGGTCACTTGAATCTTTGGGGCTAATTAGCTCTTTACTAGGGGATGAAACTACAATTTCATGTAATTTGTCATTGAAAGGAACTGTTCATGTAACTATGTATTTTTATGAGCTATATATATTTGATTTCACTCTTCAACATACTTTAAGGCCTATAAAAGCTGTTTTTGGACTCATTTTTGTTAATCTTAAGTTTCCTATTTTCTTCAAAAATAATGTTTCTTTGAAGCCGTAGGCAAGTTTTTTCTAATATTATGAAGTTGTATTGTGGTTTGTTAGTACCTTCACTGTATTGAAAAGTAGCCTGGTGACTTCTCAAAAAAAATACGATGACGAGTCATTAGTCAGCTGTTACTTAAAGGGCCCACTTAAGAGAAACAACTGCTTGCTTGGATAAAAAGTACAATGAATGGTCTAACAGGAATTGACAAATATATTGGAAAGGAGTGAGCACATTGCGTTTTCCTGCAAGTTATACAGAGACCCAACTATTTCTTATTTCAATTTTCAGCTTTACTACTCATGTTCAGATTGATCAAGTGTTATGCCCTTACAAAAGCCTGTACGTAACACGGAACGGAATGAATGAATGAATTAACCTAGCTCTCTTTATATAATCAATTACCACAAAAGGCCTACAGCCAGGTCCCCTTGAACAGAGATTAGTGTTTTGGGTTGTAGCTCACAATCTATGGACTTTTGCAGCACCACAGAAAGAAGAAAGATGAGTAAGAGCTAGGACTTGAAATGAAATTTGAGACCTTTTTACGTGTCTCTCTATGGCCTTTACTCCAACTTTAGTAAACAATGGTGACAATGGAGTGGTTAGTGCTTCGATATGCTGGACAGTCAAGGTTTTTACAGGGTGGTGATACAAATTCCTTGATACTTGGTGGACTAATGCTTGGATTGCTTTATACAATATTGACTTCTTGCTTTAACGTCATTTAACTATGTAAATGGTTGTAGGTCCAGAAGAAAATATTTTCAGCTAAATTTCAAAACTGTAGAAGAAGTTTCATTCAATTTCAAGTCATATTTTACTCATAAGTTTCATTGTGCTCATTTGAATGCTTCAATCTTTTTAATGGAGAGCAAATCAAAGGTTTCAACATCAAAATGGAGAAAACTGAAAACATATTAAAAAATACAGGAGAGGTTGTGGACGAAAATGTTGATGAGCGATTTTTAGGAACGTCAAAATGGGACCAGTCTCAGTGTTCGGCCAACTCCTCTCAGTATGGTTTTAATTTATCACATGACCACAAGGAGACATAGTTCTGTAGATAAGGAACTTTCCATCCATGAGAGGGGTCACTGGTTCAATTCTCCTTCATGACTCCTCTCAGAAAGATAAGCTCTTTTTCACTGACCACAGATGGCGGACCACAACTGATTAAGGATAAAGCACAACTCAACAGAACAACTCTTTCTTCAATTCAGTGGATGGAGGTGAGGCCTCAAACAGCAGCCTACCCCCAAAAACCTTAATTAAGCAGCCATTGAATACACATGTAATAATTTCCAAGCAGTCCAATGACGAATCTGTCACAATAAAGATCATTCTAAGAAAACTTTCTTCTGACTTGTTCTGTTTTTGGTAAGATGTTCAGCCTATTATGGTGGTTCCAACTTTCACCCTATGGAATGTTAAAAAAAAGAGTTTGTTTGTGGGTTCCACAAACAAAAGGTGTCTCTTCAAGTTGCCTGCATTGCAACTCTTTGCAGACCACCCAGTCAAATATTCATTGATGGTTGACAACATTATAAATCTCATAAAAAAAGAGAATTGAAGACAAATAAACTATGGCACTACAAATGGTTATGTTCTGCTAACCAGTCACCATAGCACCCTTATGTTGCACGAAATATGGTTTAGGTTCTGCACTTCAGGGACGCTTTGTGAGTCAGCCTCTACCAAATGAAGGGCCAATTGTGCTGATTACTCTTTATTGAATTATGATGCGTGTGCAATGTTTTTGGCTACTTTTTTCAAAATCTTATGTACAACTTGTGAACTAGGTCACATAATGTCCAGAAAAGAAATCACTTTCTTGGTCCGTGTTGAGTAGTTAATTTAGCAATCTATTGTGCGTCTTCCTGTTTTCTTTGAGCTGTCTGACGTTGCAAATAAGGGTCCTTATTCTATCTCTCATCCATCTTACACAAACGAGACAAGTTACAAAGAGCTACAATTTTCTTGCATTTGAACTGAGTGCTTCGATATTCAACAGTTGGCTTAAACATGGTGGCAAACATAGGTGAATCATCTGCTAGATAGTTACAAAACAAGCTATGACATTACAGGAAATTAGTATAATTGATTTTTTTCAAGTTCACCCATGTAGGGTGGCTGAGTTGAAGTTAAGAATATTTTCAATATTCATGTTGAAGTGCATATTACAATTGTGAATGTGTGTTCTTTGCGATGTTTAAATCGTCAATTAGATTACATAACTTACATAAAATATGAAAATGGTGAAGGATTTGTTCACCTATTATCTTTTCTTTATGATTCCTAACCAAAGTCAATTCAGTTCAAATGGAGCAAAACCAAGCCACGTCAAAAATCATCCACGTCAGCTGACGTTGACATATAAATATCTGGTTAACTCTCGTCAAAGTTACCTTGATTACCTCCATTTTCCTTAAAAAGAGAACCTCCCGGATTGGATTCTCGTTCAGAGAATTGCCTCCTTCTGCAACCTCAGAACTGGTTGCCACAGTGGATGGAGTGACCAGAAAACTCGACACAAGTGGCCCAAAATAACGCCCTAGTGGCGCCCTCTTCTCTAGCTCATCCATTTCAGTGACGTCACCGTCAGCTGACACAACAGCTGAGACCAGGCCGTTGGGCGGCAATGAGCTGGCCGAGTGGCCGACTGCCCGCCACCTTGGCCAAGCCATGGCCAAGCCAACATTCCACTTGGAGCCAATCCCAGTTCTATCTCAATTTGGCTTCCAGGCTCTACTGAAGCCCTGAGTTGGCTCGGCCCAAGGGATTGATTCATACGCTTTCCGTAGATGAATGGTGGGTGCTTGAGCTCTCAATAAGTTTTGGTATCACATTTGGCGGTGAGATTTCGAATGGCTCCTCCCTGTGGAACAGACCCTTTGACATATCCTCTCGATTTGAAAGAGACACAAACCAGCGGCCAAGTAGAGGAAGAGCTCTAAGCAAGAAGACAGAGGAAGAACAGAAGGTGAGTGAGTGATTGATTCCTGGATCCTAGTTGTTGTTTACTTGGTCGGAGCGCTGGGCGTAAGCGCTTGGATCTACCCAACCTTGTATTTTGAATGCACATTATTATGAAAAAACTTTTAAACAATGTGGTTTGAATTGGATGGCGTGTCATACCTGGTAAATGCCTTTTTTTCAGAATTGGGAATCGAAGAAGAAATCATCAAAATGAGTGCTTCAATCTCATCGACCCAGGAAGGATTAGGCGGGAGTAGTCAATCCGACCCGAGTTTAGTCTCCGGGAACCAAATCCAAACCAACAAGAAGACTAGAGAGGACACGGACAATCAAAAATATCAAGACGATCAGAAGAACGCTAACGTCGATGAGAAACCCAAGCATCCAGATGATACTGACTCTAAACCGAAAGGGGACGATGATTCCAGCATAAGCGAGGAAAATCACAGGAGAAAGGATGGCCACAAAGCCATTGGAGCGAATGGGGTTGTTACAGCAGAAGACATCTCCAAATCCCCCATGTCTAGCCAATCACGCTATGGTCATGGCCTGAAAAAGTGTTCAGTGCCCCTGAAAGACATTTCGCTCTGTCGGGATCCCATTTTGAAAGATCTGTACCAAGGTCGCCTTGGCCGTACAGCAGGTGTTCAGTGCCCCTGAAAGACATTTCGCTCTGTCGGGATCCCATTTTGAAAGATCTGTACCAAGGTGCCCTCAAAAGGGTGAAGAAGGCTCCGCCTCCGCCCAAACCGAAGAACACTTTATATCCGGATTTCTCTCCTAAGGAGATTCCCTTGCCTTTGTTGTTTCCAGGACTGTCCCCGCCTGTTCTTCCTCCGCCCAAAACATCTGTCAAAGGGAAAAGAGGAGGAGACGGGAAACGAGGCCAAGCCAATTCTTATCGACCCCCTCCAAATAGTCAACTGAAACCCAAGTACAACCGGCGGCCTCTCCCGGTGCGGCCAAGCTTGCCGTACGTCGAGCCAATTTTTGTCAAGCCCGCGTACCTGAATCATGCTGAGCGCCTGATGAATGCGTCTTTCGGCCCATTTGGACGTGTGAATGCGGCTGAGTTGGTGGCTTTGTGCAAGGAACTGGACGATGCCAGAGGCATGGTTAATACCCTCAGATCCCAGCTCACCAATGTTATCATGGGCGTGAGTGAAACCGAAAAAAATGACCTTAAGCGCAATGTGATGAATTTGGCCGATTTGCCGGAACCCAAGCTTAACAAAACGGAAAATATGATGGCCCCATCAGGCTACCGAATCATCGACTTGCAGCTTATGAGTTTGGCCTTGGATGCGGCCCAGCGTTGCGAACATGAGAATTCAAGTAAGATTGAAGGATACTTTTCTTGGATAGTCGATTATTTCACATGATATTTTTCACATGATTTTCAGACCGAAAGCTCCAGATCTTTGAGATGCACTCTAATCAGCTGAATCAGGATCTAGCCAAATCTTTTGCGTTTGTGTGCACAGTTTGTAAGAAGGCCACAGTCTTTCCAAATTCTTCATTTTCGAAGGAGTGGCCCCCAAATTACTCGGTAAACAAGCAATTCCTGCAAATCTTAGGAACCAAACCATTCCAACGAACAGTGAACTTCATTCGGAAAGGAGAGAAACCTTCCCCACTACTCCCTCGCTTTTCGAGCGATCCGGCGCAATTAGTTCTAAGTATTGACCAAAAGTCTTACAAAGGGAATTTCCTTCCCCCAAGTCCACCCCACCCAGCACAACCCAGTCGATCCCCTCCCCGAACTTTGCCCCGAGTCAATCTTTTAAATGGAAGATCAGGCAAGAGTGGCAAGACCAAAATACCCACCAAGATCAAGGCCTCTCCTTTATTACCTGTAGGAAGCCGGATTTCGGTCATTCCACCTGGCACTCAGGTCAGTGGGCATGTAAATTTTACGACTGCTCAAGAGACCGGTCTGAAACCCGGAGTGTATCGGGTCAATACGACAGGGTATCCGGAGCGAATTATTGCTGTCAAAGATGAAGAAATTCCAACGTCGGACGGATGCATCGATTTGGATTCTGTTGCAGGACCATCCTCTTCCTTATTGGATCGAAACATCAATACCCTTCAAGACCCGATTGCCACGTCCTCTTCAATGGGCACGTTGGCAGACGATGACGAAGAAGACGATCCTCCCGACTTTAGTCATTTTCTGGACGTGTCCTTGGGAGGAGGAGACAGCAGTCTTATGGGGGCAGATTCTCTTATCGATCAAAATTCGAGTAGTAGTCACAATCAGATGGACCCACGTTCACAAGATAACGAAGCCAAGCCTACCGATTTCATGGGATGGCAAAACGATGACAACAGAATCGTCGAGGATATGTTCGCCGATCCCCTTCAACCGGAGGTCACCCTTGGAAGTGATAGTAATTACAATGTCGAGGATGATAGCGACGATGATTATTGGGAAGGGGAGCGCTCTCGGAAACGCACTCGGAAACGGAAGATGAATCAGTCGAAAACTAGTAGACCCAAGAAATCCAAGAACATTATCCCAGAGGAAATCATCTTAAGCTAATTTCGTTGTTACTATTTCTGGATGGGTTCAAAATCCTGTTTGAAATTTTGTGCTGATAGATGGTATACCAATCCATGGAGATGCACAATCATTCTGATCTTCTTGGCAAAAAAACGACTATTCAGATATTTGCACCAGCCAAAGGTTTCTGGACATTTATGTTGCAAAATAAAGAAAGTGTCACCTCCTTATATGATTTAAAGCTAATTTCATTGCTTTATCAACACACATCCTAGTCATAACGATCTAGGAAAATTGCCATCTTCAACTTTCTACTAAATGAAGCAACGTCTATTTATCCATATTCTCATTGCATATGGTATAACAACTGTAGTTTACTAGTCATTAAGCGAAAAGTGGAAGGAGGACGACGGTTGCAATTTAATATAATAATAATAGTATAATATAATAGTGTATAGAATTGAACAGAGGACATCTCTCGTCCAAGGAGACTGCGTTAGTCACCATGCCACGTCTCCTCCCCTATACGGTTAACTTGTTGCATTGGTTCGAATCTGCGACACCTGGGAAGAAGATTTTTACCTTGTTCGCGCTGCCTCGTGAACCGTTTTCCAACACTAATATTGCATTGTATATTTTTCCACTCTGACACGCATAAAATATCATGGTGATGCATCGTAAGAGGCATCATAGAGCGCATTCGTTCCACATCAGACTTCTTTTTTCGAAGAAATATTTTTCCGTTTTTCGAAAATCTGACAGCACCGAAAAACCGAAAAATTGTTCGATCTATTTCCCGCCTATTCAACAAGCTCAAGCCCTCCTCAAGGTCTACAATGAGTAAATGTTGGACTAAAGGTTAAGGTTTAATATTAGGAAAAGGATTAAGACGAGGAAAGATAGAAATGTAAACATGAATATATGTACGGTTTTGCTCTCTAGCCCTCTACAAGCTAGATATAATTCATGTTTTCTTAAAGGATATTTAAGCCCAAGCTTAGTATGCTCAGAAAGAACTCCGAATATACATGCTTTCTAGTTGATGATAGGTAACAGATGTGTGGTCTGATGTATCCAAGGCTGCACAGTTCCCCAGATGATGTTAGTTCGAATCTCGCTTTTCGAAGACGTCCCTATAAGGGAGATGTGGTGCAGTGATTGGAGAAATTTTCTTGTGAGTGAGAGACCGCTGGTTTGATTCTCCTCCCTGACCTTTCTCATGGAGACATCTGTTCCATAATTTAGCTAAAATAAAGAAAAAAATGGACGCCTTTGACAAATGGAAGTGGTTGTGTTTGCTAAAAATCCTGATTTCTTTATGGTTTTATTTCTTTATGACTGAAAGAGATGCCCTGGTCAATTGCACTGGCTTTTATTTCCTCAAATTGCCTTTAAAATGTCCATTGGTATTAAAGTTTAGCGAGTGCCAGATCTTTCTTCTTTCTTTAAATATCCTTGAAAAATGCCTTAAGTCTATTGCCCGGTGCTTTTGTNAGCCTACGTTTTGAAACCACCCTTGATTAATAAAAGAAAGGAAAAGTTACAAACCGAGGCCCTGATTATCTTGAATCCATAACGTGATAGCACAACAAGACAATTTTCGGCAAAGACGAAATTGTCCTCCATACCTATGTTTACTAGAAATGGGTAGAACTAGAGGACTTTTGCAACGGTCTGAGACCAACGTGTGGTTGCAACAGAGACTCACTTGCATTATTGGAGTCAGCAATTTTAACTTTATATTTGAAAGAAAGCAATGAGATATGATGTTGAAAGGTTTGGTGATTCCTTTTTGTCTTACCGCGAGGAGATGAAATAGTGTCACAGGGCCGGTAGGGCTCTCTAAGGCGGCTTGGACTCGCCTGAGCCGTTACAAGATTTTTTTTTACTTACAATTAAAAAGCAGATATTCGGCTCATGGGTGAGTAGTTGATATTTTTGGAATGAAACGTGCACAAAAGAGTTTACTATTTGATTCAAAACTATGACATTCATGATTAAAGCCATGGTTGTGCTAGGAAAGAAAAAAAAACATGCAAGGGCTCAAGTTAGTCTAAGCTGCCTAAGAGTGCCCAAACGGCACTGTGACACTATTTTATCTCCCTGCAGTAAGTAAAAAATGGAATCACCTAACCTTTAAAAATCAATCATATATACATGACAACATGACGTGCTCTTTCAAGCAGCAAGGACTTTATGATTGCAGTGTTGTGCCCAACACAGATCCTTCTACTTCTATGATGAATTATTCAGTAATTTTTCAAAAAAAGGGCCTTTTTTTCATTTTTTTTTTTGGTATTGTATTTTTCGAAAAAAATAAAAGTATATTCGACATGATATGGTGTAAGTCTTCATAATGAATTTAGGACTCATTAGACTTTAGTTTTTGATCCAAATATTACTAACTTCACTTTCACCCTGAAATAGCAAAATGTACGTTATCCATGAAAAAAGATCCGATTAGCATTTTAGTTTTGAGAACAAGCACAATATTTATAGGGAAGCAAAGTTATTTTTAACTAGAGACGACCAAATTTTGCACTTATAAAATTCCATTTTATGCAACCCAGTATGCAGAAAGGCTAGTCCAAAGCTCAAAAATTACACTGAAACAAATTAGCCCCTGAAATCAATAAAATGCCTTAAAGACGAAAAAAAGGAAAATATTTGCAAAGCAATTTCTGCATGCATGCAGTGTCAAATGGACTTTCTGAGTCCAATTTTGGAACTTTAGTTGTTTGATTTTGCGTGATTACAAAAACGTGGCATTATGTTGGATGGATGGTTTTGATGCACACCCTGACACTTTCCATGAAGCCTCACCTTTGTTACTTTCAATATAACAAGACCAAGCCAAACAAGCCATATGCTAAAAGGAACTGAGGGGTCAATTACTTGTTCCATGATTATGGATAAGTTATTTGGTTTAAAGCTGAAGATGGCATGTTCAGTTTCATACATGTGTACACACACAACAGCTATACAATAAAGCCCTGTAGACTTATGAAAAAGGCTTTGTTCACCTCGTTCCTACGATATGTTTGTTCATGTAGCAATGGTCAATGATTTTTGATAAGCTATAATACTATTCTAAGCTTGTGAAGTGAGTAAAACTGTATTGAAGTTAATTCACAAAGACTATGGGTGGTGCTTGTCACATTATACAAACATTTCAGATGGTCTTACATAGTTTCATTCTCTTTGCACTCAATCCTAGTGCCAAGTATTAAAAGAATGCAACAGTAAGATCAGAGCACCATTGCAATTAATTTTGAACCTTTAATTCTGTTCCAAAACATTGAGTTTACATGGATCCCAGATCCAAACCAAACACATTTTTGTAAATGTTTGTGATTTAAGAGTTAGTTCTAAGGCTTAAGTTACTCTTCAGGCATCCTTATCTGCAATCACAGCAACACCAGATTCAAACTAGGTATTTTGAAATAGAAATATTAGAAAGTGGCTCAGCAACTGGCATTTGAAACATTTGAAGTACATCAAAAGGTGCCTGAAGGGTAGCTAAAGCCATATATGACACGTAGAATCAGAGAATATCATGTAAATGCATTTGGTTTGGATCTAGGGCCCAGACTAATTGTTTTGGAAAAGAATCAAAATTAAATTGCCATGGTTCAATCCATTGTTATCTAATCAAAAAGAGACACATGTAAGGCAAGGGTAAAAAAGTCCGTCATCTTCTTTGGATGAATCATGGTGTTGGGGATGGCAGTGCTGATTCCTAACGCAATGCTCCGAATTGATAATCACGCAATTAAAGTACCAAAATTGGACTCGGAAAGTCCGTTTGAGCATGTAGTGACAACAAATGGGAGGTAAACAAAAGGGTGCACATTTCATTTGCCAAACCAAAGCCAGATTCCATTTCCTTAGGGAGTGTTCTGGGCCCAATGAGGAATGATATTCAAAGGTTAGGTGATTCCTTTTTTTCTTACCGCGGGGAGATGAAATAGTGTGACAGGGCCGGTCGGGCACTGTTAGGCTGCTTGAGGCTGCTTTACTGCGAAATGTGCCGCCAAAAGGGTGCCGTCTTTATCTCTGTAGAAGTTCCATAGTTGTCCATAGATGGTCAAGCAAAACTCATATGTGTAGGACATAGCAAAGTGATTGATAGAGCGAGTTGAAGAAAATTGAGCGCAACTCAAACGAAGATTGGGAAGCTCACGCACGGTCCAATGTCACAGTAACACTCGAAACACCATTTCCTACACCATTTCCAATCGTGGCAGAGGTACTTTCCAATGAGAGAAGGCACTGTCACAATTGATTCATGAGTTTTAACGTTTAAAAAACGATGAGAGAAAGACATTACACTTGTGGAGAAGTTAGTGCAATCCATAATTGAACTTTCTTCAGTTACGCCAGTTTGGACTCCAGAAGTGAAAAAAATAATGCCAACTTAACACATTTTACAAATTACTAACACTTGACGCACAATTCACGTAAGAGTTCAAACATAGTCGAGGGAAAAATACTGAAATATTCGAGTTTTCGAATTCAGCGTTCGGATTGTAACAATATCTGGTATTTAGATGGTCCAGATCTCGCGAGCCTGTAGTTTTAAAATTGACAAAGGTGTATGTGCCAAATGATAGAAAAATGTTACTATTTAAAGGTACAACAGCTTAATATTTTGCCCCTATATAGGTGATATATCCATGAGCTTCTCAGGCCAAATGATTGTCGTTGTAAGCACCATATCACCAAATCCAGCCAGGAACTAACCGGGCCTTGCTATCTTTTCATTATTGGCATACTTCCAAATCGCGGACCAATTTGGTCTGATTTACGTCCTCACACTATTGATGAAAACCAGGAAGAGAATGAGGAATGATCTTTAAGAGTTTCGTGATTCCATTTTTCACTTACCGCTGGGAGATAAAGTAATGTCACAGGGCTGTTCGGGCACTCTAAGGCGGCTTGGGCTATCTTGTATTTTTGCCTTTTTTAGCACAAATATGGCCTTAATCACGAATGTCATAGTTTTGAATCGAAGAATAAACTCTTTGGCGAGCGTTTCATAAAAAAAAAATCAAGTGCTCACCGATGAGCCAAATATCTGCTTTTAAGTTTATGTCGCTAAATCTACTGGCCGCTCCTCTGTGGCTCGTACTATCGTAGCGGCACAGCCAAACTCTCCGTCGATTTCATATGCTTATAATACTTAACGCTCATAACTTTTTCAGGCAAGTAATCAATACCTTTTTGGATGAAAAGTGTGCCAAAGAGTTTAATTTTTGATTCAAAAGTATGTATGTCTATATGTTAGAAATGACCTCCGCATTAGTCATGTAAAAATGTCGAATGGAGAAGTAGAGGTCTCAGTTTGTCATCTTCAAGGTCTTGATCTGTCTATTGTAACAATATATAGGCCCCCCCTCTTGTTCAGTAAGCTCGTTCTTGATGACACAAATTTAGACCATCTTGTTTACATTTATGATAGCGTTGGGCACTGCCATGACGTGGGTTCATGGGTACATTTGGGAAGTAAATCGTGAGCAGTTTGCATGAGATGGCCAAAACTTGTGGGTTATGATGAAACTTGCTTATATTATCTGTGGCTTGCTCTCTCGCCAACTTCGCTTTCTTCTTCATCACTGAAGGTATATTAAAAGTCTGCCCTCAAGAAAAAAAATAATTTTTCGTTTTTTTTGTGATATTAAAAATCAATTTTATTTCATTGGAAAATTGAATTAGGATACAAGCAAGATACTTCATCGTGGATACCAGGGTTGGTTGGAGGGTGAGCCTTATGGTGCATTTAGACAACCCCTGGTTCCACACACATTGTGGCCACTTATGGCTTTCACATCGGCATAATAGTCCAACCCAAGATTGAGTTTGACCAAACTAAGTCAATTGCACTTTTTTACAGTCATAAGGAATGTTGAAACTGTGCGCCAATATTTCTTTAGGTTGACGTAATTACAATTATAGACAAACAGTGACAGTGACAAACTCAAAAAAAATGAACGAGCACTTTTTTTCAGTCTACTATGCTTTAGTTTCAGTTAGTTTAGGATTGAATAAAACACAAGCATAGAAAGGATCACGTAAGCAACATTTGATGATTTTTCTCTCGTTTTTGGTTTGGTTTTTCACGAGCTTTGCTAATCGCTACAGGGAATGTAATCCCCAGTACTACTAAAATGAAAGGTTATAATTCGTCTATTTATTACCTTTCAAAGTTTATGTCATATTTGGTCTACCAACAAGTTTGAGTTAGCAAACCCAGTTATTCCTTGAATGTAGGGTTGATGTGCAATGTTATCTAAAAAATTCTCTAAGTCTGACTTGAAAAATGCAACCTGATCAACCAGGCCAAACATCAGAGACAAAATCATAAGACAAACATCACAGTCAACTTGCACCATCGGCCCATTGAATTTTCAATAATCCAGTGATTTTGAGTGAGCTGTGTTGCAAAATCCAACAAAACGATCATGTTGGTGTGATTCGGTGAACGCACTATCAAATTGGCTCAGTACCACAATGCCATTTGCTTAGACAAGCATTCAAAATGGAATAAGTGTGAAAATTCATGCATGCACAGTGCGGTTCGGCTAGGCATGTTGTCTTTGATTTTACTCCATGGAATAACGTCAGTTGCTCATGAACGCGTTCACTCGACAAGCCCTATAGTGCCCATTGTGCCTCCTTTCAGACATGAATAATAATTGGGTGCCTTTTACACCAAATTGTATTATTTAACAACCCGTTTTAGCAAGGAAATCGCGTCGACTTGTGGACCATTTACAACTCCAAAAAATATGCCAGAAGCTAAATGAATTACAAAGTAAATTGAACGGGTCAAATAACTGATATAACACGAAACCACCATCTAAAATCAAGAACTCTTAGTGCTTGTCTTAGAATTTCCAATTTCATTCTAAATCAAGTCTGTAATGAATTCTTTATGTAGTTTTGTATTTTTATCGTT
This sequence comes from Tigriopus californicus, assembly GCF_007210705.1. Lineage (NCBI taxonomy): Eukaryota > Metazoa > Arthropoda > Copepoda > Harpacticoida > Harpacticidae > Tigriopus > Tigriopus californicus. The sequence goes on along the minus strand of NC_081440.1, from coordinate 660,421 downwards.
TTTTTCTTGACTGAGCATTTGGAAACACTGGACACTCCGTAGAGGACGATTCCATAACTTTAATGAAGTTGCCTTTGAAATGTAAACGGGACTGGGGTCTGCATGTGAGATTTAAATTACAACTTTCTCACTTAAATGTGCTGGAAGTGGGGTTATCTAAATGCACCATTAATTTGGTTTCAGTTGTTTTTTCGGTTTCCGGTTTCCCATCTTGCCACTTCTGTTGTTAATGAATAGATGTTTATTAATCTAAGACACCTTTAAGGTAGTTGACTATCTATTTCTTGCTCTTAAGTTACATTAGTTACAATCATACTTTCCTGCATTTTAAGTAATGGCAAGTATAGTTAAAGAATTTTTTTAGCTAAGATTTACGGATTTGAAACCGATGCAAAGAATGTCATTCAATGTATAATTTGTCATTTCTGATTTGTTAAACGCAAACTATAACAAGAAATGGTAAAATTAATAAGAAAACACTTGGCGTACCAACGAATTGGTATTAGCCGATCTATGAAGCCACTGAACATAGGGGTTCAGATGACTTTCAAATGATAAGGCAGGGTCAGACGGAAAAAAACAGTCGCCTTAGGTCCGACAGAAAGAGGTCATATAGTGTGGGAACACGGTATACTACATAACCTTTTTTTCCATTTTCTTAATCAGGCTTAAATCCCGAGAATTTATTTCATTCATTTACGCTAGATGATATTCCTCTTCTCTCACGGTAAGTTGTTTAGTTTTAAACCCGTGATGGGAAGGGTGTCTGTAATCTCCAATTTTCTGCATCCGCAACCACGCAACCTTTCAATAAAACTTCAAAAAAGGATGTTATTTTGACGGTGTTCTCCGCAGGCAGGATTCGAACCCATGCCATCTGTTAACGCCTTTCGTGCCTCTATCAGTTACATTTAACCACTCAGCTACCATGGTTCTTACCAGGCTTCGGAAAGAAAAAGGTAAATTTGTTCGTTGAGCACAAATTAGATAGGGCTGAAATAACCCGTTTACTTTTTAATTCTGTCCTGATCGTTCAAAAATTCATAACCTTTCATTATTTTTGATCTCTGCTCGAGGTAACAAGCTTAGTGTTTTTTATTAGTGTCAAGGAAAATCACTAGCATTTTTATTCTAACCTGCTAGCACAGGTTCAAGTTTGATTTTGAAATACAATGAAACCACTTCACTGGAATGAAAATAGACTCTAACCAGTTTAATTTCAGCTGTATAACTATCTTCAAAGGAATTCAGAAGAAGGCGATTTTTGAGCAGTAATATTAAGCTGTAAAGATCTGTAACCAATATCGCATTAATGTTATAAAGCCTTTTTTGCAATCTTTTGTATTATGTTCAACTCATTGGGGAGTCATTTTTTTGTCAGTAGCAAAACTTTGGTAGTATTGGAAAATGGGTTATATAGTGGATCAAGTTTTACATTGACCTCAGTTTCGATTTCCTAATATACATATATGCCGTAACATAATTTAGCGATATCTGCGAATCAATATTCACTAATTTCATATTGTCATGAACACCTCGTTTTTAACCTCTTAAATACGACATTTTGCTAATGTGACTTGGACGTAAGGTTGAAACCAGAGAAGTAATGGAGGCGTATTAGACAATGCAAATCATGATTTTCAACCATGATTTCCACTTTATATTTGAGGAAAACTCTAGCGGGCGTGTCTGCCGCATACTGTTAACAAACCCAGGAACGACGTCTTCACTGGACAGAGACGGTATCGGGGGCTATTGGGAACTTTTGTCAGGATAACTCAAATGACTTGTTCTTCAGCGGAGTTGAGCTTTGTTTGACAAAGAAATCATTGGTCAGTTTTGAGCTCAATCAACCATCTGTGTCAAAAGTTATGATCCCTTAAACTTACCCCAACGCCAGCGCCATGTAGGTAAGATCTTACCAATGTGGTCCTAAGTCTGTCATTTGATGTTTTTGTTAGATTTATAGATAGATCGAAGACTTTATCTGACTTAAGCTTCCTCCCCAAGAACGTGGCAAAAAAGCAAGATAAGTAAGTCACTTGTGGCAAAAGACAAATTTCAAAGACATTCAGTCCATTGGTATCAAGAATGTGGTCCCACACATCAGAGACACGTTGTTCGCTAAATGTTGTTACTCTATCGAAACTGAAATCTTTTAGCCTTTTGAGGGATACATTAATTGGTCTTATTGGTCTCTTCAATCACACCATTTGCCCTGGAAATTGTAATGAATATGTTGGAAATTTGAATGATGGATAGATTGTACAATTTCGCTAACCAAGAACTGACATTTTCCCAATATTTTTCCAATTTCAAAATAATCTTGCCTCACTTTTGCCAATTGATCACGTTTATGACCTTGGCACCCAATTGTTAAACATTGTTTTACTTTTCTAATCGTCACACATTATCTACAAAATATACGTATGGAAAGAGACGTGAATTATGTTGTTACTATAATGGACTTTACTTTGTTGTTTTTCGTTGTCGACGTTGACGCAATATGTTAGGCTTTTATGGTTAACATTCGATTCATTACATTCATTATAGCTAAATGCTTATTTATCAGCAAATGCCAGAATAGATTTCAACCTGTACAACAGTTTATTGGGCAGTTTGGATTTACAATATTGTACTGTGTGTCAGATGATGGCCAACCTCCCCGAATATACTCATCGAGTTCCCCCTGATATCATCACGGACCATGACATGGTCATTGGAGAGGCAAGGAGGGAGAGAGGAAAGGCAAGGAACGAGGGAAGGAGCGAGACTGTTGGTAATGAAACCCCAGGTTGTATTGTTGGATAGGGGAGAAAGAGCAGGATTTTTGCCGGTTGTTGCCATAAGTAGCCAGAAAACGAACCTCCCAATGCCGGCTGAGGTACAAGTCGTCTCTTACCGCTTCTCACATGTTCTACGCTAGACGGGGTCTGTGTGCAAGAGTGTATGTGTGTGAGTGAGTGAGTGAGTGAGTGAGTGAGTGAGTGCGTTTGAGTGCGTCTACGAACGAAGTAATGCGACAGTCAATTCAGGCAATCTCTCGTTCATATACCGCGATGATGGCTGCCGCGTTGTCAACGGCGGTGTAGTGGTAGATCTAAAGTTCGTGTTCTATCTTCACAAACGCCCCCTTCTCTCCCCTCGATCCGTTTTTCATAAAAAAGAACCACAACTGGGGATAGCACCCATAGGACATGATCTTGAGGCTAGATTGATCACTGCCTACAGCGATGTGAGATCCGTGCTCTCATATATGGTTGGTTGGTGTACTTCAGGCACGTTGCTTGAGGTTCAAGTCTAAGTAAAGAAACCAAAGTTGTATGGCTTGTCAATCTCGAATCCTGACGAGGGTCGAAGAACGACCAAGTCGCCGCTTTGAACAACAGCATTCTGCCGAGGTACAGCAGAAGTGGTGGTGGGTGCTTCTCGTAGGTGGGAGTTGTTCTCCTCCTCCTTCTCCTCCCCACAACTACGAACTTTACGGTACATGCATTGTCCTCGGAGCAACCCTAGATCCATCCACCGTTTGGCCCTCTAGATCAGCATTGAGCTCCTCGTATTTCGCATTTCCAGCTTGGAATGAAAGCGAAAAAAATGGGACTTTGAACCATCACGGTACGAAACACTGTGCGCTGAAAAATGTTCAAGATTTCGGCATATGATGCACTTTGGTGCTTTTTTATTCCTAATATTGCTGTTTGCCATTTATTTATGAAGCGAGTGGTTGCAGTAGCGAGATGGGCTTGGATGATAGTATATCATTTGAGCTCTTTTAACGGGCTGAGAAATGGGCACGAAGATTAAAAGATAGAAATGAACCTGAATGTACGCGATCTCCAATGAAAGTGAAAATCATAACTCTACGAGACACGATCCATTACTTTTTATTATGTACTTCAGGGTCTTCAAGGGTTACTTGACTACGCCAACGATCCTTAATTTCTTCTTCAATTCTGGCTGTCCCATTTCTATTCGAAAGGGTCAATTCAAAGGGTCCTTGATATAGGCATTCTTGGAAGGGTTAACTTCAAATCCTCAGGCTCTAGAATCAACGCTAAGCAACCCCCCCCCCTCAGAAGGTTGGCTGTGCCGACCAAAAGAGCAGCACCCCAGACCTGTAATTTTATGAGGTTTTCCCTCTTTCCTCATCTTTGATTGCATGCTCAAGTCATGCTTCAACAGGGGTAGAAGGGTGGGTTTCAGGAGCCACTTGGTGGATCTCCAGATGAATTTACAGCTAATCAAATTTTCAAATGTCTGTCCACATGTCCAGTTAGAGTTAGAAGCAAATATGGTAATTAGATAGGAGGAGGGCCACGTTTGAATGAAAACACTGGCATGAATCTAGATTCCACATACAATCTAGTTATCCGTGGATCTTTTTAACTTGGTGAACGATGGTTGTTTAACTGTCAAACTCTAGAGCCTTTCTGACAATTTTGTTTTTTTAGGGTTCATCCGTCAAGGAGCTCAATCGTGTCAGTGCTACTTCGAAGCAGTCTCTAGAGATCCTATCGCTCACATTGTCCCATCCACACTTTTCATAAGTAGGATTGGCCGACATAACCTGGCGGTAAGGTTGAATGAATCCCACGAATGCCGCAAGATAATGCTAATCTTCTTCCCTCCCGCTTCAAGTGCGCCTCAGGCACCAATTAACTACTTTTAAAAGACTAATTTTGCACAAGTTCCGTCTCGTATGTCTTTCTGGCACTTGCTACCCTTTGCTTGCCGAAATTTATGCCTCCTCCGTTCCCGCTTCTGCAAAAATTCGAGTCGCTTTGGGGTCCTTCAGGGCACGACGTGGACAAAAAGAGAGGACCAATTCACATGGGATGGGGTTGAGTTTGATGTCCCTTCAAGTCAGTAGTCCAGTTGCCGGCACGACGTTTACAAGTGTAAAATCCCCTTTGGTCAAAAATGTACAACCATATTGAGCTGATAGACTCGAACCTCTATTCACTGGACATCTCATCTTGTCATAAAGCTGTCCTACAATCTCTGCAGCTTTTTCTCTCGAGGCCGCCTCCCCCCTTGTCGGTTAGTCTGACTGAGGAACACGCAGAGAACCACATTCGTGCGTACGGGATGCCATTTTGCCATCTTCGACCGTAGTAGAAAAGACACAATGATTCCAATGCGATGGGCAAAGAGTCTTGCTACAAAGACCAAGCCATATAACTCTACAGGAGTGTTTCACACCGACCACCCACGAAATGTGGAATACTCTATCCACTGAACGCTGTTAACACTGATCGCTTGACTGAGTGGTTTGACCAAAGAAACTCCTGAGGTTGCACATACTTCATAATTTCGCTTCGAATCGGTGTTCATTCATTTCCCTGTCGTTTACTTGGGCGGCTGCAATGAAAGATCGAACCCAGTATTTGGGGTGCTTGCCTCAAAAATTCAGACGCGGCTTAGTTCGGCCGCGTGTGGCTACCTACTCCTCCCAAGTGATCAATTGCCGACTAGTCAATCCTATGTGGTTCCAAGCTGGCTGGGGTAACCAGCGTCAAGCCAGCAAGGGGACCATCATCATGATGATCATGATGATGAGAGGGAGGACTGACTGAGCTCTTACGTATGTAGAATCACCGGTGTCCTTGCACATGGAGGGAGAAGCAGATTCCCTTTCAGTCATCTATCCTCTTACTTGACAAGAGGGTCTCTTTGTCGTCCGACGAGAAAAATGTATTCGCTTTAATAACAAAGGCCGCATCTGCGGCAATCAAATAAGAAACGGCGCTTCTAACGTCCACGCCAACTCGACTGTTTCCCTGAATGTGGAATCCACAATGGACATTACTTCCACTTTGTGGAGGAGTTGGCTAATGAATTCAGACGGGATAATGATCCCTCCCTCCTGTTCTCCCGTGAGCAGCTCTCAAAGAGTGCCTGGCATTTGCCTCACCCAAATATGTGGATTTGAGGGAGCCGATGAAAATGCCACAAAATGAGGCTTGCGGCTCACATTGCAGTGTCTCATCTCGACTCTGGTGGCCTAGTCATAATGACATTTGCTTGGATTCTATGATGCTTTCAATGAATCACACAAGTACTTTCTAGATAGTACTCATCCGGATTGAATGGCATGCCTGGATTTTTTCCCCTTGCAGTCCTGTCGGGGAGTCTTTGAGTTCCCTTTTCCTTCCCCCAACACCATTGGCAATGATGGTTAGTCGATCTGGTGGTATTGGTATCACTAGAAAAGTAAGTAAGTACTTGCCGGGAGAACTCCAAGGCAATGGGCATGCTCACAATATTGCCTCTGACTAGCTATTTGGCGCCGTATTTCATACACACATGGACCACATAGAGCTATAGTTCCTCGCCGTTTGTGGTGTTGTCGGCGTTTTCGCGGCATTCTGGACTCGGCGGCGTGACGACTTGACAGATCACGCGCCCTTTTGACGGTTGACAGCAGACGAGTCCGAAAAAGAGGGACCCAAACGAGCATGAGCACTTTGGGTGTGTTCAGTGACCAATTAATAACTATGCATCTATTGCTTGAACCAATTGAACGAAAAAATAGAGACAACCTTGAGTGCCATGTTTTTCAACGCACACGAATGTATCCCTTTCAATTTTGGCCTGATTGAACAAGTAAATAGGCAGTCAGCTAGCGAAAGTCTAAGCCAGCTCTATTCTTAGTCTAAGATGTACAGCTGATCCACTCAAAACGACAGCTGACTAGGCGCACCATTGGGATTCCAAGTCTCGGCCTGAAAAAGTGAGAAGGCGCACATGTAGACCAGTCTGCGAGCAGGGCGCATTGTATGCTTTTGTACTTGCCGGTGACGACGGTTGTATTGCTTTGGAGGTTTTATAAAGCCATGCAAAGGCTAGCTGAACACGTAATTACAATTCCCGGCCCATTATTGAACTTAATAGGTAATAGCTTAAGAAATACGTTGGCAGGAATTGTTTCGAGGACACGGATTGTTCTGAATATAAGAGTAAGAAAGTAAGAATAGAATTGCCAATTGACGAGAAAAAGAGTTACGCTCTTACACAAATAGGCTCTTAATGGCACTGGACTTGTAAAATGGGGTTCTCTGGGGTCGGCGTTTTCTGCACGGCCCGATTGTCCTATTCATGCATGGAAGCCCATCATCGTCTCCACAACTTGTTCCATGCACGGCTTTGCCTCCTTCATTCAGTACTTCAAACAAGAGAGGAGGGACGAGCTCGAGTAAACCGGCCAGCCAACGAGGGACCCGGGTAAGCCAGTAAGTAAGCAAGAAAGTGAGCGAACGGTGCGAGCGGGCCAGCGGGCGAGCTTCGGGACGAGAGTGAGCGATTGATCAACCGGGTGAACACCGAGCACGAGCAATCCCTCCATCTCCTCCTGCTCTATCCTCCTCCTCCGCCCTCCGCCCTCCGCCCTCCGCCCCTTCTCCATCCTCCTCGATCGGACGGACGGACGGACTAGCGAACGGACGGACGGACAGACAGACGAACGCAACAAACAGCGGTTGTGGTGGTGGTACGGCGAAAAAACCGCACTACCCCACCACAACGACTAGTACACACACACTTTGGAAAAGAGCAGAAGAGAGCTGAAAGACTACCAATTTGAAGTAAAATCGATATGAGGCAAGAACAACTGGGAGTGCTTCTTCTTCTTCTTCCTCCTCTTCTTCGTGTTCTTCCTCCTTCTCTGGTGCGAATCAGAAGTGGTCTCGGAGTGGTTATTTCCCGGCCTCAGCCTCACGTTTGAGGTCGTCGTTGTTGCTGTCGTTGTCGCTATCGCTGTCGTCGTCCGTTGGGCTTGTTTGCTTGTGTGCTTGTGTGCTTGTGGGTGCGTTTGTGTTTGGCCTGCTCTCCACCAAAGAAGGAACCGAGCATTGCCCAAGAGCCTCGAGAACATCCGAATCCACAACCACTACAAAAACTGCATGGGCGAGTGTGTGCATGTGTGAGCAAGTATATGTAGTAGTATATACTTGTATAGCAAATACGCACTCACGGTGGAGCAGAGTTGTGGAACAAGAGGCAACAACACTAAAGGCGACAGCTCGAAAACCAAACACCTCGTCAGCTGGACCCAGACGCGGAAGCAGCCGTAGATTTTGGCGTCGCCAGGAGCAATTCCAGTAGCATTGGACCCATCAGTAGTAGCAACCTCCTCGAAAAAAGAAAAGAGTAAGTTTACAGTAAAGAGGAGACAATAAATATGACACTGGCCAGTCAAAACTACTCCAACGCCCTGGAGTGGATCTGTGAGAGGAAACCCGCTCCTGTTCTACTGCCATGAACTCGGCCACCTTCCAAAGGTGCCCGAATCTGCTTGCTCCTGGTCATCCTCCGCCCCAAGTTCCAACCAACCAACCAACGCAACGTCACAAACAACCATTTTACGCGAAAATCAAGAAACAACGCTTGTTGCAGTTCCTCCTGTCCTTATCCTGGTGAACCTCAGTTGAACTAAGTCAAAACACACTCAAGAAACCGTGATTGTAAACGAAAGTAGCCACTCAACCTTGTTCCTCAATTAACCTCCTATCCGGTTAACCTCCTACAATTGTACTATGACTACATCTTCTAAGAATGATATCAATTAACACTACAGTAACTACTTCTTCTACAACAACTCATGCAACTGAACTAGAAGAAGAGCAAAATATCCTGTGAATCTTGCAAAAGTGAAAGCAAATGCTCTACTCTGAAGTGATTGTGCCACAATATCCAACGCAACCGGTGACAAGTTCCTATTTCCAACCAACCAATTGCAATTCAACCGCAGATCTACCTGATCTGTTATACCCGTGCCTCTATCTATCCCAAGGCACGGCAAAAATCAGCTATAAAATCAATCTGGCTCTCATGAGAATACTATATGCCTACAATCTTGTGTGCTCATGTGAAACCCTTTCTCCCGTGATTCGTTCTTCATTTGCCGTAAATTGTGACGAAGAAAGCCCTTCGCGTCCGTCGCCTCTCTCCCCTCCCTCCGGCGGCCGAACTCAAAGCTCGTGGTGCCTTGCAAAACATTGGTAATTGAAGATATTGATGCTCTCTCAATCTTGCTCTCAGCCTCGGTCTCCCCTAGTAATCTGTTGTGGATTCCTCTATTTGGCAAAAAACTGATCAACAACGTCATCCATCGCTCGAGGTCACTCGTCGTTGCCATCCTCCTCAGTTTGCCACGACCTCGCAAACGACAAGAATTTCACCCGTTAACGATCAACGAGAGCAGCGCCACAGTGATCATTGCAAGACGAGAAAACGAACCCATAAAACATATTTTTCTCGTGCGAAACAAAATACGTACCTTCTTAACCACCCTGGTATATACCGTTGGTTCGCGTCTTCAGTCTCGCGACATTGTCAGCCAAACCAATCGCGATCTCATATCTTAACGAAGCATCATAAATCTTCGGGAATCCTTCGTCAATGATCAGGAAAAAAACAGAGCTCTCTCTCTCTCTCTCTCTGTCTTGTTCACTCTCTGTTAATTTTTTGAGTAAAAGTGTATGTCGTGTGTGAGTGAGAGAGAGTACGTGTGTCTTTCGCCATCTTAACTACTCCCACTAGTACCCACCTCCACGAGAATCACCAAACAACCGATACCTTTGGTGAAGTGAGTAAAGGAATTAGTGTCGGGAAGATTTCATTGCCCGAATCAATTTTCTCCAAACAAGGTGCATTTTTGCCATCACCTTGATCCAGCCCGACGATTTGGGAAGAACAGAAAAATAAATCTCAACGCCGTCTTGGTTGTCTGTCGTCTGGCCGACTCGGTGGCCGGCATTGTTTCCCCCCTCCGAGAACAACTTCATCCTCCTCCCAAGCATCAGACGTGGACACCCACGAAAATAACTATGGTAAGGAAATTGGTTTATTGTCTATTATTAGTCTTACACGCTGTGGTTGATGATACAAAGGTTGTTTCCTAGAGCCTTTACCTAGGGGTGAGTGAGTGCGAGAGCCAACAAAATGTGCGCTTGTGAGTGTGCATGCGTGTGTGTGAGCGTAAACACACGTGAGTGTCTAGTACCATCTCATGTAGGTAGAATGGTAGGGGCTAATATGTGGTATCCATGCATGTGTTGTATGACGTCCGCACATAGGTCGTCGGTCCTCTCAACTCCCCATGAACATTTTTGACGTACTGCCTCTCTCTCTAATTAGTTACGCCATATTTCTTTGCAAATAATTTTCCCCCTTATCTCCTGGCTCCTCTCCTTCTCTCTTAGAGTGAGTGGTGTGTATACACACCAAAAAAATTGCCAGATTGGTAGCCTTTGAACACATACCACACACGTATAGCTTGCTTGACAAGCACGCACTCACTATGATTTCCAAAGACTATTCAAGTCGAAAGTGTCGCGTTCGTCACTCACAATGGGATCGGATCTGGCGAAGTGGATCTATGGATTAGGCCCAATGCCATCCATGTCTCGGAGTCTGTGTGTGTCTGGATGTGTGGATGTGTGGATGTGTGAACGAGTAGACTTGCTCACAAACACAAGGACTTCCTGCATTTGTCTCTTGAAAGGATCGAAAATTTGCTAATGTCAACAAAATTGACCCTCGAGCCTTTGGGAAAAGAACTTAAAGTAATTACAGTTTGCACTCATCAACCTGCAATTATTAATTACAACCATAACTACCAGCCATGCTCTCAGCCAACCAACCGAGCGACCAACCAACTAGTTTACCTCTTCTGCCAATCAAAGATTTACAAACATCGTTTCCCCGTTCATGTGAAGACCTTGGATTGTGTGTTGAGAGGAGGTTATGGTGGGAGAAGGGGGTTATCATTTTTAGCCTCATTGCTGTCCTCTCCATCCCTTGCCAGAAGTTCGTTGAGGGAATAGGTGGGTCGTGGTGGGCTGGTCATCATGACTTCACCCTGACTTACTTGTATTTTGCTTGGGGCTAAAACTGCCATCATCCCTGATTTGATCGAAACGCTCCCCTGACTCCAGTAAGACTATACAAAACATGGGGACCCGAAAGTAATCCCCCTCGATCCTCTGAGGAGAGTCTGCTTTGAGTTAATTTTGCACGAGCAACTTGAGACTTGTCTCAAAACGATGTTGGTTTTGCCAAAACCTGTTTCCGAGACTCGAAGAGCAGGAGCTGGGATAAGAGGCCCACAGAGAGGACGAAAGAGACACAGAGAAGACTCTTCGATGAGAATGATAAAAACTGACCCTTGATTGAAACACAGTCCGGCAGCCGAGTAATAGAAGCCCTCCAGAGGCTCCTGATGACAACCACAAACGACCAGCTAAGGAAAAAAATGCCGTCCCTCCGACACATTAGTACTTACCTCTCGTTCCTTTTACTTCTGCTCTAACCACTGCTACTTGGTCAGACCATGTTGGTCTAAAAGCTTTTAAGGTTTTGATTTAACCACGTGCGGCTGAAGCCGGAGAAGCAAGAACTGAATTGGTAGGTATTGAGGGTGGTTTACTACGACATCCACTTGTAATACCACTACTATAGCAAAAACATCAGCACAAAAATACCACCGGTTCAATAATGATAGTTTACTACTTGGTTGGGTCATGAATGAAGAAAAGGATTCTAGCAATTCATCTTGTTAAGATTTCATATAATCCAATTTGTGAACAGCTTGGATCCAATTTAGACCCAACCGGTCCACTCGGCATATCTCGGATAAGCGTAACCATTTAAAATAATTGTGATTGTCTTTTTGCATTTTCCGGCTCCAAGAGACAACACTCTAATCTCATTACGATGAGGTGCGATCATCTTTTATAAAGATTCCTGTATGTAATAGATTCCCTGGTCCTCTCAGAAATATCTGTGGCTTTCTTCTAAAGGTAAACTAGATGGATTCATGACTTTAAGAAAGTATTTTTCATGCTTAGGTGCACTCACACATTGTGAACAGAACATCTTCATGTTAGGCGTGATCTTGATTCTCTGAGATAGTTTCAAATTTGTAATCAATGGACTCGTTCATTCACATTGCAAGATTAAAAGATAAATGCGATTCAATCTCATTTGCCTTCAATCTTTTGCATCGTTTCAACATCATCATAACGGCTCAGAGGGGGGTGATATCGATCCAACTTGGCTTTTTAAACGAGAAAGCCATCAGGAAAATTGGGGATTTCCTTCAAAACATTCATGGACAATGTCCACATTTACACTTTTAGAAGAAAATCTGAATTCAATTAGATGATTTGAATCATCCCTGTTCCTCTTCTTCCTCTTTCTTCTCCTCCTCCTCCTGTCTTTGGCGGGAACATTTCGTTTCGACCTCCGGGTAAAAAGCTTTTTTGGTGCTCTAAAAATGTGTACATGGATTATGAAGTGACAGTTGAGTCATTATGCAAATCAAATAGCCCTCTAGGATTTGTTTATGGCTTCTTAATTACACAACCAAGTCAACAGATAGGAGGACGAAGCAGCTCGTAAGCACTCAGTGAGTGAGCCAACTGCGAAGTCTGCACTGCATGCATGTAAGTGAGGGAGCGAGTGACCAAGCACGGTGAATTGATTTATCCTCCAATCTTCAAATCTGGGCTTCCTCGCTAGCTTCCCTTTTTTATGCCATGTTTCATGTGCCAAACAAAGCGACCTCCATTATCCTCCTCCTTCCTACCCTTCTCTTCTTCTCTCCTCTCTCCCTCCTCTTTGGTCAATATCAAACAGAAAATTGCAACGGCAAACTTCCAAGTTTACCATGATGATAATGATGATGATCCAAATCATCTCGAGAACCACTTAAGGCACCGTAATTGTGCCCATTAGCATAGGGCCTGGTTGTCTGGGAGACCTGAAGAACAAATGCTACTTATCAGAAGAGGGTCACGCCATTATATGTATATACCATATAAATGACGCGAAATTTCCTCTTCACTCTAGCACAACTTTGGAGGCTTGAGTGATTGCAATGTAAAGGGGAGGGGGGGGGAAGGCACTTTTTCTGTCATGGTCAATGGGACAAGTCAAACTACGATTAGGATGAAATTAAAGCTGAATTTATTTTCCGCGATTTACCATGTCGCCATAGGATAAATGAAGATGAAGATGACGTGGAAAAGGTCCGCGAAGAAGTTTCAAAAGTTGTGGAGATGAACAATGTGGTGACCGCTTTTTTACTTGCTCCCCTAGAACGATGGCGTGTGTACATACTGCATACTCCATCCACGTACTACATACTGGGGGAGTGGAATCCTCCGTAATAGTTGAGTCGACCACTCAATGGACGATAGGATAGATGGATGGATGGACTCTGATGTGACCATTTCCTAAGGCAATGAGTTTGCTAAAGCAGCGAATCATGGGGGGACAACTCGATGATACGTTACCTAGGTGACGACACTGAGAAAATCACCCATAGCCTTGTCAACAGACATGTCGGCTCGAAGTTTACATGAATACTGTGACTGTCTCGTTTAGAAATGATTTCAATACTCAACTAGGGCATGTGGGCGTTAGCAAGAAATTAAACTTAACCGTGTCCCTGGTGGTTACAAGCTGATCCCAAGAAACATTGTCGACAAATGTGTTAAGGAATATGGTGTTGTTTTTATAAGCAGTGTTCATTTTAGGTAGCCTTTCAAGTAGCTACTACCTTTGGCCAGGGCCAGGAGCTCGAGTTTTCGAGCAGGTGACTACGATGAAAAAAAACGAACCGACCAAAGTTCAAAACGTCCTCGTCGATCAGACGGAGGAAAAAAAGGAGGACTGGAAGCCAAAGGAGGAGGAGGAGGAGGAGGAGGAGGTGGAGGACGACGTCTCTTCGTGTTTAAGTCAATGGTCTGTTGGTTGGCTGGTTGGCCAGCTAAGTTGATGGTAGAATGGTTGGTGAAGGTCTTTCCGAAACCATAGCTGGGAATTTGAAGGGGCCCAGAAGACCCATGATGAGAGAAAGATGGATTTCAATGTTTGTTTGCCAATTGACACGGCGAACTTACCTAGAAAGCCATAAACTAAGGCATGGAGCGAATGCGAGAGCCACCGTCAGTGTGAGACTGGTGTGTTGGAACACTACGTATTGACGTGACAAACCAGAAAGCAACTTGTAAATATTGCGGCTGATAGTGAATAGAGGCTGGTTAAGGGGATCTCACCACCATTACGCTGATCCAGCATGAAGAAGTGACCAAACGACGTCGATCAGGACGACAACGATGAGGCGGTTTGAATGAGATTATCAAGGTTGACATCGATCCGCTAGTGATGGTGATAAAGCAATCACTTCTGGCACATCCACCTTGGATAAACATCAATTTTCCGATCCGAAACAATGATAAGTGAATAAATTATCCGACCAACCGCGACTGACACACACACACACGCGTTACATTGGTACAGGGAAGAATGAAGAGAATCGACCTCCCAGGTAGAGAGGTCGGGCACGGGCGAGGAGCAAGAGATACCACCAAATTTTAAACAGATTCCATTCACGTCGGAGAAAAATGTCATTAATAAAAACCAACCGTGGCTTGCTGTACGTATCAAGCTAGGTGGATACAGAGGTGCGTGCGTGCGTGCGTGCGCGTGTTGGGTTCGATCAAAACCAGTAGCAATTTATACCACGAATCAATTTCGTATGATTAGAAGAAGCTGCTAGGATAGTGATCGATGGATCAGCGTGAAACCATTAGAACCCGCATGAAATTGCAAAACTGATCGACAATGCGGAAAAGTGAAGCAATTATTCATAATGAGACAGGGCCGAGTCGTAGGAAAACAAGGCACCAAGGCGCAGGAGAGGCGGTTCACATGGTTCGGATTCATAGTAATGATGTTGATAGGGCCGATGAGAAGGAATACGAAGTGAGTACCTCTAACCGACGACTTGCGAGTCTTGATTCATCATTGATATGAGCCAACCTACCTTCTTACCCATCAAGCAAGCAACCAAACCACTACTACCTTCCTACCATCCCCTCAACCAACCAGCCAAGCAGCCGTCCATCCATCCATCCATCCATCCATCCATCCATCCATCTATCCATCCATCCATCCATCCATCTATCCATCCAACCAACCAGACAGTCAGGCAGGTTGGAGGGCAGTCTGCTTGTCGCGGTTTTTTTCCTTCTCTGCCGCTCAGCTGAGCAATTCTTTACGTTGTAGTGTTGCCAGGACAATTTTTGTCATCAAGAAACCTTTGGGGGCTATTCAGGCAATTGGCCAATATTCTCGTCGTTTTTTCATACAAACGAGCCCTCTGCGAGTCTGATATCACTTCTATTGGAAAACAACATAGAGAGACCCATGTAAGATCACGGAGATATCGGAGAAAGACCATGATGACATGGACAAGAGATTGAAGCGGAGTAGAGGGGGAGGTTGTGAACTGAAGGCATGGAATGAATTTACTATTGTCCATTTTGTTATGCCCATCGGGCTTCCTTGAGTCCTTTGGTTGGCACGTACAAATATACGTACATATGAATTCAGGAGGAATGATTGAGATTCCGAATTCCTCTTAACTTGAGCTCAGCCGCCATAGGCCATTTGAAGAGGAGTTAGTTTGCTCGCTTTGCTTGAAGTACAAGATGCGGGAAAGGTTTCTACGTACCTAGGTACCTATCGGTGATGCACTCGTTAGTATTGTCTAAAAGGATTTTCTGATTTACTTCTGGCCGACGAACACATGGCATTTGGTCGGACGTTTAAAGTATTCGCCATTCATTTGAGCTAAATACCTGGATCGCGATTGAAGAAGGTTACCACTATTTTCATACAAATGTGTATAGCCTTCCACGCATGCATGCCGCTCTGTATAAGCCCTTATCGCTCGGTGAAGCACATTCTCCAACAGGGTGTCCGGTAACCCCTCGCCAATGCCACAGGGTGTTTCTCGGACAAGTAGTTAAGAAAAAATGTCGGGTCATGCTCTTCAATGGATGGCCAAGCAAGATCTAATTACCTTCAAATGAGCATGGAAGCCCACCTCAGAGACGAGGATCATGCCATTCAAATTGAAAGCAGCCAAGTGGAAATCCTTTGCTCACCACCCTGTACGACGCCCGACAACGACGTCCTCGTAGTTTCCCTCCTCGAACCTCCTCTTACCTTGTTCAATCCCAAAGCAGTCCAACGACTCAACAACAACTTCATAGTATAGAAGTATATGTATAGTAGTAGGTAGGTACTAGGTAGAGATAGAGCTTACAGTAGCCTTACGCAGGAGGCTTTATTTTGAGTGAACGAGATTGGAATTGTGGCTGGTCGCTCGACAATCTGACTGCATGCCTGCTCTTTTTCAACGTCCTTCTCGACCGTCTTCTCCAGGAAATTCTCTTTCGCAAGCAAGTAGTTGCCAATTAGATGTGAAAAAGCAACAGAGTGTGATGCCATGAAGCATTGCTTTCACCCCACACGAGTGAGCATGACCCATTTGTCCCGCCTGTCTTGTGATCGATTTTCAGTCTCTTTGCCACCACCACCAGAATCCAGTCCAGAGAAGTCTTCGACGAGGTTGTCGACGGTGGTTATCGTAATCGTGGTGACAGTTTCCACTTTCGTCATCGAACGGTTTCTCTCAAGGCTGATAGAACTTACTCAAAAACACACCGTGATGACTTGGGCCAAGCAAGTCTCTCAACAAAACAAGAACCCGGAGAATAGCAACAGGAACTTGTTTAATAGATTAGTTGGGGGGATTCCAAGTACAAAAGTATTAACCTTTAGGAGTGTTCACGCTTATCACTCGACTCCTAAAAAAGCCCTCAATTTAATGGGCATGCGATCATGATTTAGTGATGCCTCATCCTGAGGATAACCCGGATATGTCTGGAGGTGTCAGTTCTCTGATAATGAACCTCTAACGAACTGGGATGGAGAAAGCCAAATGGATGGAACACGCCAAGAAGATCTTTTCGCTTGCATTTGATTGAGTGTGTAGTCGGTGGTATCAATTAATGGCTCTCCGGCGGAGCTGGGTGAATATGCATCTTGTTCTCGGTTTGCTTCTTTTATCGTTATCGCTGAAAAAAGAGGTTACTTTAATGCCCATTAAAAAGAAGAACGAATCTATAAATTTGAACCAATCTGAGGGATTTCGTTCGAACCCATGGATTATTCACATATTGTGAAGCCATTTCAGTTTCCTGCTTATGGTCAGGGAGCTCTCCCAACAACAACACCCCTCCATCGATCTCATGTACTACATAGATCCATCTCTGTAATTCTCATAGCAATAATCATAGTGATCATGATGGTCATGATCATAATAGCTTGCTTGGAGAGGGGATCGAAAATTCCTGTGATAGACATTTGATGTTGGACGATATAGATTCATGCTTCATGAATGACACAATATTGCACGATTTTTCGGACACATGGTCACATGATCCTAGTATCAAGGACAGTCTGAGGTGACACTTGATCGTTTGGTGGTCCTTCACAACCAATAAAGAACACAGAAGCCGAAATGGGACAACTCCAATTTTAACAGAGCTATTTGACTATCTGAATTAAAAGATGTTGATGGCAATTCTGAAGAAAGTGGTATGAACAACAAGGCAGGCTGCTCATGGGCTGAAGCCTGCAGTAGGTGTTTTATGGTTATAATGCATTCATGCGTTTTCACGATAAAAGGTGGGTAATTAGGGCGGATTTATGCTGGCTACAGCCATTTCAGCGAGAATAGTAGGGGAGGAGGAGGAGGAGGTGTTCGACTGTATTCGAGAACGACCGATTGAGTGCCACATAAAGCTGGTTATGTTCTGTACTAGTACTACTGTATGTAATGTTCGGTTGTGTGCACTTCTGTACATAGGACTACACGACATTGTATTCAGAATCATCGTCAAACTTCATGGCGAACTTCCTTCCTCTCTCGTCTGCTCGACTACCGACCGACTAAAAGAGCGACCGACCGAACGACCGAACGAACGAACGAGGGAAGGAACGAAGGAACGAAGGAACGAAAGAATGAACGAAGGAACGGACGAAGGAACGGACGGCAGATCGAAAGAACTTGGTACGTTGTGGACTCGTGTTCTCGTGTACGAAGAGTTGTAGAGGTGCTCAGAAGAGTTGGAAGTTCCTCGGCATTTGCTTTTGGTCGTGGTGGCGTAGACTCCGGAAGAAGTTTTTCTCTCGAACGGAGAAGCAATGTTTCGACATCCTCCTTGGAATTACGTGCCATTAAGTAAACTTATGTAAATGACACATTGTTGGATGGGCCACTCCAAAGTAGCCGGGGATTTTTTTAGTCTCGTTCTGCTTGTTCCTCAGCCGCATGTGTCCAAATCGTGAGCAAATATATGGATGGATGGCTAGATGGCTGGACGCCGGACGTGTCTGTCCACTTTCGTGAGGAATCAATTCTCTAGCGGCATCCTGGCAACTTCCATGCAGTCAGGCAAGCAGGCAGGCAGGCCCTCGTGAGAGAAACTGTCTATGAATGAAGAATTCATGTCTGGATTTCCACACAACCATCAACAGCTAAAGAGATGTCTAAAGAGGCTCGACTTCTTCTTCTTCTGCTTCTTCTTCTTTTTAATGTCATTAGCATGTAATGACAAAACCGAGACGTGAAGATCAAACAAACAGCTACTTCCACGTTCAGAAAGTTAGCCACTCTATGGACAGCTTATACTACGCTACACGTCCCAACACGTCCATCTACTATGATTCCATTCGTAAATTTTGGGCCGGGCAATCCTGATTAAGCTTTAACGCATTCTTTGCAAACAATCTGATCCTGAATGTTTGGGGCGAGTTTTCCGAGAACCAAGGCCGATCCTGTTTTTTTCGTTTTCTTTCTCAGGAATGTACTTGCAAGTCTGGTGGAAAGTTTTGGACCCGACTCCCAACTAGTTGAGGGGTATAAATGTCTCTCCTTTTTCCAGTAATTTAGCATACTGAGGGATCGTGTACAAAGTCATCAGGCATTGTCTTCTTCCCGGCAAACAGGCGGTAAAGTGACAGACAGACAGACAAACAGACAGACAGATAGACTCATGGACAGACGGACTCGTCGAACCACCAAACAAGCCACCAGGGCAAGGGGATCCATCCATGCGGCCACCAACGTGGTTGGTCTCCGCATTTCCCATTCGAACTTGTTTTTTATTCCTCCCAAAGCCACACACATTTTTTATGTTTATGATCATTGATACCACTCGATTCAGTGTGCGATTCCTTCGTTCAGTCTGTCTCGAATCCGTGTCGTTGTCGTTGTTGCTGTTATTGTTGTGGTTGTTAGGTTAGCTGGCGGTGCTAATGGTGAAGTTTTCCTTCTCGTGGTTAATTCACCCAGGATAATTGCCGCAATCCTGGCCATAATCAAAGTTATCATTGGAGGTCTTTGAGTGTCTTCATGCGCTTAACCATTGCATTGGTCGTCCCAAGCGGGGTAGTAGTGCGAAGGACCACCTGGAAGGACCACCGAAACAAGTTATAATGGGCCAAACACACACACACTGTGTATGTCGTATCTGTTGGGGGATCTGTCCATATTGCCTGGATTCCTCTCCAGAGGAATAGCAGCCGTAGTATCAGTCTCGAATCGTCAGGCCCGGGCTTGTCCGGCGGGGAAGTTGGTTGGTTGGCTGGTTGGCTGGCTCGATTGTCTTTTCTCTTGTCTTTGACAACTGCCAATTAATCGTCATTGTCATGCAGAATACTGTGAACTGATCAAAATCTGGCACCACTTCTTCCCAGCCCGAGTTGTCAGGAACCCCTCTTGTGTGTTCATGCCTAGACCCGGTGTACGTACAATCACTGCTCTAGTGGCTCTAGAAGTACCTAAGAGCTTCGTGGAGGCATTCGGAGCTAAACTGAAGAGTGGAAATGTGGGGAGTGCTTCTGTTCGTCTTCTAGCTCCTATATAGGACGTTCGTATCGCAGATACTGCCACTGGATCCACAATCGTTGTTCATCTTTTATTTCTTCCCCCCTTATCAGGCCATGGCATTAAGTAAGCACATAGTTAGTGCCAGCTCTAGTAGAGGTGGCTCGGTTAGCCACGCTAAACTACTACTATGCCACTACTAGTAATAGTGGTAGTACTTACCTAGTCCTCGAATCATTGGGAATTTTGTCACCGGACCCAGTGAATGCTTCTCTTACGTTGGGATAGTGTCCAATGCTGGCAACAATGCTCCACTTAATTCCTTGAAATGTCCGTTGAACGCTTCTTTTAATGTACTGCCAACATGAACATGCATATGCGCTCAAAAAAAACCACAAGAATAGTGATTATGTTGTGTTTGGCCAATAAAAACAGATCAGCTTGAAACTAGATTTGTCTTTTCACCGAAGAAAAATAACTATCTTGAAATTGGCCTTTAATGTTCGGAAAGAATCTTAAAGATAACCATGAGTTGTAAAAGCAAACGCTGAAATATTAATTGATCACGAAGTACTTCATTCATTGACTTACGAATTTTTAAGAGAACTAGTAGCAATGTGTCAATGACACCGTGAACAAATGCATCAGGCAACAAAGTACCCGGAAAATTAGATCGGTCCAACAATATTTGTTTCGTGAGCATCAAAGAAGAAGTTATTAGAAATGTGTTTATTGATGGTCCAAAGTGTACGACGAAGTTACTCTAACCCTGACTAACCCCACACACTCACCCTGTCCAGTCCTGTAAGAATATGCATTTTTATGCATTGAAAAGACCCTTTTAAACTGTTAGCCGTCTAGATTGGCTTCTTAAACAACTCTTCGTGATATATGGCCTCCAGCTCCGTTGACTGCAGAGACAGGAAGAGTACCCTCGAAACGATAGGAAAGAGTCTTGACAACTCCAGTTATTGTGACGATTACTCCGTTCATTTGTGGATCGAGAGAGTATTCACTTTTCACTCCCGCTACTACTGCTACTACTATTTCTACCATTTTAGTACTAGCAATAGAAGAAGTTTGGTAGCGTTAAATTGGTTGCAGGAAGCAGGTTATCTTGATGTTCACCTATGTACTACGTAGCTCGACCGGCACTTGAATAAGGGGGCGGGCGGGGGCTTGAATTAAGAGGATGTAATCTCATTTATTGCGCTAAGTTTTCATGCATGCGTTACATGAGAACGGATTGCTGTCGCGTTGTCATTACCTAGGAGTCGCTTAGGAAGCGAATCAAGACCTACCGCTGTTATGCATGCTAAGGTGGAATACATACTCTGTACAGTACATAAGTTGGAATGTGGATGTGTAGTTAAGAAGAGGTCATTGGGAACTCGTCCATCCGGGGAATGTGTGTACAACTCTGCGGACGTCGACTCGGGCTTGAATGAGAAAGTGACTGTGTCGGATGATGATGATGATAATGATGATGATAATGATGATCGGGAATCCAAGATGGTTCTCATCCTGTTTGGAGGTTTCCCTGAGTGGCGGTTTCGGCTGAGCGCTCTGTTACTACTTGGCGATGCATATGCGAGTTTCGGAGCATCTATCTTGGGTTGATCATATCCTTGTGTGGCGCGATCACCGATCACCCGAGTGATGTGGCAATGGTAGCCGGAAAAGTGGGTTGGGCCAGGCCAGTGGTAGTGATGGGGCTGCAGCTGATGTTGTTGTGACGGTGGTGATTGCCAGAGCATTTCGAATGATTAGGAGGGGCTCAAGGAAGATGATGATGACTCCCCCTCATCCTCCAATGCTTGATCAGTAACACAGCCTCGGGAAGATTCCCATTCAAAGACACTGATAGAAAATGCGCTCAAGAAAATGGGCCTAGATCTCTAGCGGCTTACAATCGAGTTGCCTCCTTGGATCGTGTCTATTTCGGACAGTGCTGGATGAAGGGTCGAGTGCATGACTGAGCTGCATGGGAAAGATGTAGATGATCTTCGCCAAACCCCTGTTCGTCTCAATCATCATCATCATCATGCATGAATATGATCATCAAGGTGGGGACGGAAACGTGGGGCTTCAATCATGGAGGGCCATGACATCACCACCTCTCTCACATCCCTGGCTGTATCCTTCAGCAACTAGATCACTCGGCAAAGACAGCCCCTAGTTATGTGTCCAATGAGAGGCCCGTCTCCTCCTCCTCCTCTTGAGGAGGAAATGTGGCAAGACCAATCAGCCTTTGAGGTCTCGTCGATCATCGGTCGTCGTCTGGCTCAGCCCAAAGTGGGTAGGACATCCTCCTCCATTTCCTCCCCTTTCGCAACCCCACCACTCCCCTTCTGTCCCGTCCGTTTAGTGAATCGAAGACCACAGAGGGTATTCATCGCACCAGAGAATTGATATTACTCTTCAAATGATACCACAGTCCATGAAATACTTGTTGAGACCGCCCATGATTACAGGGCGACGGGAACTTGGAGTCGTTGATTCTTTAGGTTGCGTGTGCCACTTAACTCTTTTCCCCACTAGAGTATAACGCTCAAACGTACATAGTAGGCAAACTACATACAATAGGAACAGAACCAGTCTCTGCCCGAACTTGATGAGCCGGGAGGTGGAATGTAGGT
Organism: Tigriopus californicus; assembly: GCF_007210705.1. Taxonomy (NCBI): domain Eukaryota; kingdom Metazoa; phylum Arthropoda; class Copepoda; order Harpacticoida; family Harpacticidae; genus Tigriopus; species Tigriopus californicus. The sequence continues at coordinate 638,029 of NC_081440.1, read as the reverse complement.
AGGTAGCAATCAGTGTATCGATGGATGGATCTCATGTTCAGTGGCTTCAAGACTCACTCCAAAATGTGGAGGTAGCCACGGAGAAACGAATGAGGAGCTTCTGTCACCAATGACAGTATCCGTAAATAAGAGCCATAAATCAATGCAAGCACCTCGTTTCCCAATGGCAGCCAACCCTCTCTTGGCCCTCTTAACTCTTCGAGACTCATCATAGGTACAAATAGGCGAATGAATGAATGAAGTCATGAATGGATGGATGGATGGATGGATGGTGATCCTGATGATAATAATAATCAAGCTCGCCATGTCATTATTCCACGTTGTTTCACCTCCTCTTCGATCCTCTTATCGATAATGTGACGGTGTCTACATATCGGCTGTTGCATGTTATTAGGAAACACCTCCGTCTCTTTGCCCTTGTGTGTGTGTGTGTGTGCGTATTAAAAAGGCTGAAGATGTAGAAGCTCTGCTAAGAACTAATAAATCTTGCCTCTCAGATGTTCATTTTGTCCCCGCTTGTTCTTTACCTGAAATGGCGTTGAAAAGGACGAGGATTAGAGGTTTGTTGGATGAGTGAGTGCATCAGTGGGTGAGTGCCCTATGTGCAAAACACACATACGTACACAAAGAGCTAGAGAGAGACGTTTGCCGACAAGCAGTAATAGACACAGGCGGATAGAGGTTGCGGTAATTCAGTTTTTCTCGATGAATTATCGCCTCCATTTCTGTGGGTTTACTAGGGAGGTGGGTAATTAATCATTTCATCACAATAATTCAGCGGATTTTTTTTTTCAATTTACCAGATCCGATGAACAACCTCCCACCACCAACACATTCGTAAAGACGCTCTGAGACAGCGACAAGATTTGATGGATGTCCCGTTTATTATTCTTATTATTATTCGTTGGTGGTCTTTTCCATTTTTTGGAAGTTTGAGAGAGACAAAAAGGGCTAGAGGATGTCATTGCATGTATTGGCGATCCACAAAATCATGATAGTCATTAATTAGGTCTCCAGCTGCTTCACGGGTGGCATGTATGGAGTAGGAGGATCGTCTTCCTTTTTTGTTCGTACATTACGTGGACTTGAATGGCTGGCGGTGTGGTGGTTGAAGTTGAAGGTGGTAGCTCCGGTTGATGGTTGCTTCCTACCATATTGGTTTGAATCGGGTTAAAGAAGACACTGGAGAAACATGGTCCGACTCCAAAGGATTGTCTCTGGCAGACAGAGGGCGAACTTACCCGGAGGAAACCAATGCCAGTCAATGTCAAGGCTCTTCTTTCATTCCACCGAGTAGAATGTTCAATATAGTATACATATAGTATAGTAGAAGGTTCCAGTCAGTCATTGAAAGGGCGGAAGTGGGAGTCGAAAGAGAAAGAGGGAAGCCAAGGAAAAAACAACTCAAGAAGGTGTAACCATGAAGAACACATTCAGTTCTCGACCAACCATTCATCCATCCATCCATCCATCCATCCATCCATCTAGCATCTACAGTACTTCTGTATGTGTGTGTATGTAGCTATGCGGTTTCCTCTTTCCAACCAGATGTGGAGGTAGGCCTCTGCCTCACATGAATGTTTTGCATATATGCCAATAAAAACCAGTGAATGGTGGGTGCATTAATTCCCTCTGCTCGGTATCGCACCCGACTTTTAGGCCTGATTCGAACGGCAATCAAGATCTGTATGAAGTCCGCCGAATTGTTGGAAATTTTGTGGAGTTTTTTTTTCGGTCTGGTCTACTTTTCTGGTCCTCGAACACGCTTCCATTGGGCATTTGGCGTTCATCATGAAGCGTGGGGAGCTGAGAGGGGCCGAAGTCAGTCATATCGGAAACACTTTCATAACACATGATCGTTTTGGACAACAATCTGCCTTTGGAAATGCTGGTCGGCTAGCTCTTGATCTGCCCAAGGGTGGCTGGCTTCCACGGCCACAGTGTTGCCTATCACGGACAACCAACCCCGATCTCATGTGGGTTGGCCGTTAAAGTTGGATGGTTTGGCGTCCGAACCGCTTGTTATGACCGCCCAAAGACATCTATCTTGCCGGTTCCCCGCGTGTCTATCTCCACCGACCCTTTTCATAATGTTGTCACTTGATTATGAGGTCTTGAAATACATGGTTATGGTGGGAAATCTTCATATTGAGACGATCATGCGGCCTCTCTCTGTCTCTCTTTCTCTAGATCCGAGTGGGTGGTTCAGCAAGCAAGCAAGCAAGCAAGTGAGTGAGTGAGTGAGTGAGTGAGCGGGTTACCGGCCAAGTGAGTGACGCGTTGAGAACCTATGATTACTCGGTATGTAGGTACGTGTGTGTGTTGCTGTCCGAGTGGATTGCATGCATGTGTGTTTGTGAATGTGAGAGCGAGAGATTGCCAGTGCTCTAACTACTGTGTGTGTATAGTCAACCAAGCAACTAATAATAATAATGGATCCAGGAGCGGAAAAGAATCTTCTCCTTCGTCGTTCGTCTCCGTTCTTGAGCACATTGTCTTGGCAATCTCAAATCACAACCTCGTCAAAATGCATTCGCCGTCAGGTCATTTTTTATGCCTTCTCCCACTCGAGAACACAACAACTGCAACGCTAACGGCAACAACGACCACGACGACGTCAACAACCACAACCACAACAACAACAACAACCTCGGTGAAGAGTCAACATCATGTTATTGCGACAAATTTATTGTTTCGGGGCTTGACGAACAGCGAGAGCTCCTTTTGTAGCGTGTTCAACCCCTTTTTTGGCGGCACATTCACCACTCGAAATTAACATATACACAATGTCATCCGCATGGGTGTCGTTATCCACTCAGTATACAGGTTCATACTTCATCTAAGCGGGATGAAGCAACAAACTCGATGTGTGTAGTAGGTATGAACGACCAATATTAAAGGACGTCTTCGTCCGTCTCCTTCGTCTTCTTCTTCTTACCACCTGGGTGTATTGATTTGCATTCAAATGACTTGACATCATCCTTTTCTCATCTTCTTCACCATCACCACCCGGCGGCATGATGCCTCATATTCTTCGATCTCCATTTGACCTAAGTCGATCTTTAAATCCTTGACTCGCCCACACCGTTTTGGGTGGGCTACGCGTTTTGTCATTGACTGACTGACTGACTGACTGACTCACTGACTCTTAAGTTGTACAATATGACGTAGGTGATCCACGCACCGTTTGTTTGCCTTTGGACCAGTTGAGAAATGGAACTTCGTTCATTTGTCGGTGGATGACATGACGCAACCTCCGTCTAACCCTGTTAGCATTGTGAAGCCATTGCAATCGGATCGAGACCTCCGTCCGTAGATCTGTGTATCCGCGAAATGAAGTAACTCTTCAAGATTAATCGCGGATCTCCATTGCCAAAGGTGCCTTTGTTCGCCACCACCGAAGATCCTTTTCTCGCCCAAACCCGGGGGGTCTTTTGAGTTTGTCTCAATTGGCGATTGTGGGGTGTTGATTGTGTAAATAGACGACCAAAGTTCATTTATGTAACAACTCAAAGTCTGAAAAGACGACCCCGCTCAATCAATCATTATCCACCTGGAGGAACACAAACCTACCCAGACACTCCGGAGTCCGTCCGGAGTCACACTTCTGAGGTCATCATCATTATTGCCCCCCCCCCGCATTACATCCTGATGCATTCATGGTCCAATATCACAATAGAATTTCGAGTGATTCCGTGAAAGAGGCAGTTTTAGCCGTCGCACGGTTCAAACGCACGTTCCTTTCACGGTCATTTTCCAAGCAACCTCCCCCTCTTTAAATGTCACCCTTGAAAGAGCATATACTCTTAAAGAGCTATGAAAGTTTGAGCGGAAAGGCTTTCTAGCCGAGTTGATCCGAAAACAAAGTCAATGAATACCTCGGTTTCCTTTCATCTCCAGACACAAATATGGGCTTCGTTTTCCTTACCAAGGACGTGTTTCGTCTTCTTTGGCACTAATGATATCGAATTCCACGATATTGTTCTCGTATTTGATAGCAGACTGTGATTGTCATCGTGTGACCCGTGTTGTTGTTCCAAGACACGCGGGAAAAAACACGAAAGAAATCATTAATTTTTCAAAGCGATTTCAATCCCTCCCCACCGACATGGCATGTAGAATTCAATTGTATTGTATATATGTATATGTGTGTGTGTCCGTGCTTCTAGATGTGGTTCTCCCACCTTTTCGGCTATTAGGTCTTTAATAAATAATTCTAAAACTCATTACAGAAATCCAACCCACTGGGAAAATCCTTCATCTGGATCAGAATTGTTTTGCTCAAATGTCGAGTGTTATTCGGTCAAGCCTTGCGTTTCGAACGAGTGGTTGAACAAAACCGGCAATAAATAAGCATTTCCCAGCTATTTGCTGTTGGACCAATTCGGGTGAACTCGGGGCCAAATGGAAAGAAAACGAGAGAAAAAACGTAGTCTTGTGATATGTCGTCTTGTCAGGTCATTTCCTACAGTGCTCGGAACAAAGTTCAGGATTTGCACTTTGCGTGTTGGCATTAAAAGAGAGACTTTTGTCTGCGAACAGGGATTACTCGCCCAGTCAGACTGGATATAGAATAGAAAACGAAGAATGGCAATAGAACTCGTAATGATAATCAATCAATCAATGCAACCACAATGACAGACCAAGACAAAAGGAGAAAGCTACATACACATACGGCGACGTAGGTCGGGGACTACGTATGTTCTAGTCATCCCCGCTGACTGGTCGACCTTTTTAAACTATTGAAAAGATGAATAACTCACATATTTATGAAGTATTCATTCGCATCCACTGGCTTGGAGAAATAGTTTGCGCGCTCGAGTAAGTACTTCATGTATTTGTTCAATTTCAACTTCCAGGTAAGGCAATCAACCTTCTAACCAACCAGTTCTGGCATGGATCCGATTTCAATCTGGGAAAGTTTAGCCATAAAAGTGAGTCCCTTGACAAGCCTGGACGACAAGTACGCGTTCCATTTTGACTTTGTTCTGGGGATTGTTATGATGACGATGATGGCGAGGAATCATTAGGCAAATGAACTTGAACGTCATTTCTTCAAGAGGAAATTGGGTCAGGGCTTTAAGTGAATACTGTAATGATTGGTCATTCGCTAGTCACCAGTCAACACTAGTACACCCAAGCAAAAGACTGCCCAACTACTAAATTTGCTCTCTCATTAGAGGGGGGGAGAAGGGGGAAATGGTCAACAATTTCATGCTCGAAAAATTGAGAAATGCGCATGAATCCAGAACATTGGACAATGAGAGGGGAGACAGCGACAATTGTGAAAAATGTCGTGCTCACTTGGTTGTAAAACAGACCAGCCCACACGAAATGAGGCGCATGCGAACCATTCATTATGATCTGAGAAGGCTTATTAATTCAGAGATTCCACTCCCTTCCTAGCAATATGATACATAGGAACGCCGTTCCAAGCGGAACAACGCGTTCCCACAATTCTCCGCTCTCTCGCAACCTCGATTGATTGAGCGCCGTCGGCCAAATTGCTCGAGGCATTTCTTTTACCTCCAAAGTCAAATCTGATCCATTAAACAACCGATTGATGATACTTTTTTTAAGGCAGTAAAATGCTACATAGAGACCAAGAACTCGGTCTGAAACTCAACCGCAATGTCCCGGCGTTCTCGAAGGGTGAACCCAACGATGCCAAACCATCTGTTCCCAGGGTTTGGTTTAGATGTTCAAGCCAGTGTTTGGCTCTCGACAGAACTCGAACCGAATAGATATGCAACTAATCGGCTTATACACATCATTTGAACAGATTTGTGCACCATGCTTATCCGCAATGATGACTAATTAAATATGAAGTAACCAAACCAGACGGCTAAACAAGTTTCGCGTCTCCGAGACAACTTCATATTACATCATATACTGTATATGTACGTATTCTTGGTCGAAATTCGAGGATGATAAATAATCCCCTCATCCCGTGGCCTGTATTTCGCGGAATTATAACAAAACCCACGTGATTTAAGGCCACCGCACAAGACCAATTAACTCCGATGACCTTGCTAATTCCTCCAATAATTTGTACTGTTTTCTCAAAAGAAAGTCAAAGGACATGATGTGACTATTATTTCGAGGCGTCCACAGGAGAATTCCGAGTGATGTCTAGAAATTGCGAATAAGTCACCCCGATCTCCATTGTTAATCTCACTATTGATGGTAATGAAATCCAAAGTGTTAAATGGCCACCACTTTCAATCCGTTATGGAATGGGATAAAACACATGTTCATGCAGCAAACAAGAGGGTTTGCTTTTAAGTGATGAGCCACTTTTTGCACTTTCACTGCCATCTAATTTGGTTGAAATATGGCTTTGAATAGTGCCTCCTGACCCCTGGTTCCTCATCATATCAATGTCATTTTTGTGATGGGTCATCCCAATCTCCGATTTGCAAATATGATTGTAAAGAATTGTTGCGAAACTTGGTTCATTATTCTCCTGAGGAAAACTGAACACAATATTAGACCAAGTTGCCAATTGAATTGCTCTTGATTGAAGTTGCCAGCCGACTGTATCTTTTAAAGAGTCAATTAGTCATGTATCGAAATATTGTTGCGCGAATTCAAGTGTTCCCTTCTTGTCCCCTGACTAAATGTATTTACGTATGACTTGACCAACCAAGGTAGACGAGAAAATATCAATAATTCCCTTCGTTTTGACTGGCAGTAGTACTTGTTTCGTGGGGGTGATGTTTTTTTTTTGAATGAGGCCATTACTTGGATCCGGAGAGACAAGTGGATTCTCACTGCATCGGCAAATGATAACAAATATGTGGATGGACTAAAGTATTCTTATTTTCGCCTCATCCTCTCACTGTTTTGCGTTCATGTCACGCAGTGAAATTTAAGCCGCTATAAAGCGCATACCAAAAAAAGCAAGAGAACAACCACCACCATCACCACCACGACCATCACCACCAACAACAGCAACACTACCGCTACCGCCGCTAAAATGTCCCCTTTCTGTAGAGCAATTAAAATTTACTCGTTTCGTGACAAATCAAACTGCCACAACTCCCTTCTCATTTGGTCGTCATTGGTCTTTTTCCCTCGTACCTTCGTCAACAACTGGGGGTTAAAATGGAAGAAATCATTCCCTCACTCAGCAAGTGTGTGTGTGTATAGTATGTATAGAGCTTTTTTCAGAGCCAATTCGAACGGGGATCTTCCCTTGCTTTGAGTCCTCCGCCATGCTTACGTATATAGTCCATTTGTTCAAGCGCTTGTCAAATGTGTCGGTGATGGCTGCAAAACCACCCTAAGGGCGATTTCTGAACGAGCTGAGATCCTGCCGAGGCTTCCCAAAGTTCTGGTGAAATGAACACAACACTCTTATGCTATTACTTGATGATGTTGAGTCGTTCACCCACCTCATCAGGGTTGAGAGCCAAGGCTTGAAACGAATCACATTTCACTTGAGGAGGAGACAAAAGAGGTCCATGGTTGTGGCGAACGTCAAGCCTTGACTTGGATGGCTGATTATTCATGTTAACAAGATGAGGCTCCAATGGCCATTTTCAAGAAGTTTCGGAGGTCCCCAAAAAGCGCAAGAAACAATTCCTACTAATGACTTTCGACTAAAGCACTTTTGGCTCGGGACGGGCTGGGGGTAGAATGCAGAATATTATGAGGGTAATTGATGACTTGGGTGGCCGATTTTGACAAATTCGGCCAAAAGCCATTAAGATGGCGATTCAATTTATCATTGCCCTAAATTGGGTTTGAATTGATTAGCTTTCTTTTGTCTCCGTTCCAATTGCCCAAAATACAACGCGATAATGAGGACTTGCACTCGTAAACGCGATCTCATCATAAAAGCCGGCCGACCAACCTCTCAAATTGTGGAACAAATGCATGATGGTCCTTTTTGCTCCACTAGCCTTTCATGAGACGCACACACGCACACACATACCTTGATTTGACATTCCCACTGTGCAACAATCAAGCCGTGAAAAAGCCTATCAGTCATTAGTAGGATATTTTACCGGCCTTATCCCTCAAAGTCCAAGTGGAACAAGGCCAAACGGCTGGTAGAAATCGGGGAGCAGGGCAGAGAACTGGAGATCTTAACAATTTGGAATTCAGGGCTGAATCTCGTGTTGACATAGTAGTTGCTCTTACTAAAACCCACATGCCTATTGTCCAAGAGCAGGATCATTTGGGAAACCAAACCAATATGGCAATTATGCTCACACGGGTGAGTGGGCGTGAGTCATTAAGAATCAGAATGAAAAGAAAGGCCCCAATAGGGTGTTTGTGAGAAAATTGTCTGCCTGCCTTTGGCCGAGTGTGTGTGTGTGTGTGTGTGTGTGTGTGCAAGGATTTTCGCGGTCCGAGCTTTTTGATTAGTAGTCCAATCCCAGGGTCGTCGAAATTGCCTTGAACCCCATTTCATTGAGATTGCTTCAAGATAAGATGGTGGTTGGCTGTAGCCTGGTTGCATGTCGCACATCACACATGCCTCTCTTGCTGGGCTCTCTGGCATGGTGGCAATCATCTACCATTCTCCAAATGGATTGTGTGCTTGTGTGCTTGTGTGAGTGTGCAAAAACTCAACAACACCATGGCCACTCACAGATATATGTGTGAATGCCGGAACGTACTTATGATCGAGGAACGGGTTTCGTGATGATGTCTTCAAAGTGTTGCCCATCATTCATTCTTCAGGATCAAATCAATCAGCCCGAGGTGATCGCACGGTCATCTTCACTGAGGTCGGAATCTGTGGATCTGTGTTCCAGTTTCATTTTCTAGTCAAGCGGTTGTAACAAGTTCATGTGCAACAAATCTCCCGGACTCCGTTCAGTATACCTACTGCACATATCGTACTCTTCATACTGCATTTGATGTAAACTGTATGTGTGTACAATCGAGTCCATTTAGAGTATGAACACTGGCCGACCGATTTAGTGAACAAATCGTGCAATAATCAGTTGCATATAATGAGCCAAATGAAACGGATTTGCCCCATTCTCTAGCTGAATTATGACCATGTAATACCGTCGTGTTAGGTTATCTTTAGCCCTTATCGCAAATTTGTGCAATGTAATTACGCCCGCCTAGGAGTAGTCCCGCATACGCACATAGAAGCCAATGCCAATGGAATTCCACACAAGTAATGCCAACCATTCGGAGAATTTCAAAGCAAGCTGATTCTAAATAAATTGAACTGATTTAAATCATCCCACCAGAGCGCTTTGAATTTGACCTGGACCAATTCTAATCCGCATACCTTGACTCTGAATCGAGCAGGTCCTAACTTATTGTTGCTTGACAATTTGTTGAACACATTGATATGATTGGGGGGAACCTCTGTAGGGATGGATCGGACTCTCGTGTGATGGGTGGCATTAATTGGGACCTCTGATGACGAGTTGGCTGCACACTTGTTCCTTCTAGCAAGTAGAGGCTAGTCGATTTACGTATTACGAGGGCAATTATAGCCTGAAAATGGATCAGATAAAACCTCAGTTTTAACACACATCTGGAGGTTAACACACTCCGAGGCCAAGAATGGGAATGATCGTAAAAGCTTCATACGGATTTTGTACAAGCTTTTATTTTCTTCATTTATCATTTTCTATGCTGCACAAGTGATACATCACGTAAGAATGCCTCTCATGAGCTAATTCATGATGTACACACAAAAATGCAGCTCTAGGAGCTTTTGTGAAGGGGCCGATTTCCCCAAGAGAAAAAGCACCATTTTTGAGAAGGGCTTCCATTTCGCCATGGACAGGATGGAAAAGCATTAATTGTGTAATTGGTGGTAACCCTTGTCCTTCTTACTCATTGATTGCAAAAGCTGAAATTGACTCACATTCGTTAAACATCGTCTTGAAATGATCATATGTTGTGAAAAGCCATGGAATAATTTGTAGTATTTTTTCTCAATGAACCAATCAAGTTCATTCATCTGAATGTGGGTCAATTACGGATAAAGCAATATTGGTGGTTTTAGCTCACACTTGTTTGACTCAACTTACAGTGGGCTATTTTTGACTTCTTTGTTCTGACGTTTTTTTTCTGGAAGATTCGCACTATTTTCAAATGATACACGCTGAAATTGTCAACAAGAACATGGAGCAATAATGTCAAAACTTGTTTCAATATAAGTTCCAAGGTCAAGTCTGTCAGGCTGCCCAAACCAAGAATGGGAAGGAGGGCCTTTTATAAATCACCGCAAATAAAAAACAAAATGAAGTAGCCATTGTGTTACCGTGAAAACTGAATTACGTGAATCACGCAGAAAATTTTGTCAAAGACAACTCATATGAGTTATAAGTCTAGCAATTGGACTAATTGATATCCTACTTTTACAGTAGGCTTGCTCTCAAGCAGTTGTGAACTGCTCTCTGAGGGGCACAGAGTAAATCAATTTTCTAAAGTGTAGCGTTGTACTTTTTTTAGACGCTTGAGCACAAGTTCTTTAATTGCTCAGTTAAGAGTGAAAAATGCCAATTTTCTCCGAACAACAAACAAACATGATAAAGAAAAAAATACTAATTTAACCACTGCATATCTAGACAGAACATTCCTTAACATGATCAGGAGTTAGGTAGCTTCCTCTTTCAAGGGTTTGTTGATCAAGTACTTTTTGTACGTACATTCCACGTACTTAAGGGAACATAAATGATCAAACTACAGTGTTCAATAACTCCCTCTCAAGTGGTTCAATTATGAATGTCTGAACTCGAATCATACTTTGCGCTGTTTGTTTTGATAGGCAAGAGAGCTTGCCTATATTGCTGTTTTATTTCTTTAGATTACTTACAGATAAAAGGTATGTCATGAATGGTTTGGCTTAGTCTCGGTTTCGTGATGCATGGCTTCACTGGAGATTGTGAATTTAATCCAACTTCAATTCCAATGTTTTGCTCGTCAACTTTGGTTGCTAAGATGATCGAGATGCTGATGATGCTGATTTGGTCTTGTTCTTGTTCTTCTCTCAGATCGAGATCGACAGTATATTAGCTTGATTGGCTTGTGTTTCTCTGAACAGAACTTTGGAGAGCGGCGCAATTGTCATGGAAATGCCAACCTTAATCCGTTCCAAAGTCCCCATGACCTAAGAGGATCAAAATGACGAACTTTGAGGAGCACCGTTATGTGTTGTTCGAATAGAAGTAACATGATTACTTAAAGCGAGCTCACGTAAGACATGCTTTTGTCGGTGGAGTGAGTGTCTTAATTTGGCAGATATTGGGCCTCATCATACGAATACATTACGGTTCACACCTCTTTGTCGGTGTATTTGCCGTGACTATTAGCTCACACGTGCAATTGGCTTGAAATATTCTCGTGATGTTTTCATTTTAAATCTCGGTCTATATGTATTTGCTAATGTGAATAAAAGGATCACTCTCACTCTCATTAATGCGTGCTTGGAAATCTCATCCGAAGCGTGCAAAACATGTAGTTGAAAGGTTCAAACTTCAGATCATCAACACCATGCTTACTATGCCGGGATCTGCCGACGGGGACAAGGCAAAGACAGTAGTTGAAAAATTTGATTCATGTTTAATGAATTTCAAGTTCGAGTGGATACGAAAAGCAATATTTTAAAAGGAATATCTTAAGGACCAATGAAGAAAGCGGAAGACGAGATGGTGCGTGTTGGCGGAGACTGCGACTGCACATACAAGAGAGAGAGAGAGAGTGTGTGTTTGTATGTGTGTGTATGTATCTGAAGAGCAGATTGTTTCTTTGACATTTTGAAGGACCAATACTTTGGGAATGAATCCCTGACGACCATCAAAGTTCAATACTGAACGAGAGCAATAACAATCATAAACAAATCCATTTGCCGATCCCTCAAGGGCCGGGTGGGGTTGTGAGACTACATTCATTTATTAAGGGGCTGGGGTTTCGTTCCAAGAGGAAAAGGCGTTTTAATATCGGAAGGGAATATTCTTGAATGGACTCCAATAATCATCATGGTTATAGCAAAAGTGATGGCAGAAACAGTCAAGGCAAGAGAAACTTCGTCCCGTGTCTTCCAATTCTAGATACGCTCATGAATAGATAAAAACATGGAAGATGATCATGATGCTGTTGTTGATACCTTGCTAGATCAAATAAGTCTGTGTTGAAGACCCCAATCTCTAAAGGCCAAGGGTTTGTTGTCTTCATCATTTTTCCCCTGTCTTGGACCATGTAGGTCTCATCCAATTTCCGAAATTCCGCGAGTGTTTTATGCTCCTTGGTTGCGACGCCGTGGTGCTTTTTCCCTCGTTGCTTTTGTTCACCCTCAAGTTCCAGGTGACCCGGGAAACACTCGAATCCGTTCCACTGTCCCCGCTGTTGTTGTCGCTATCGTCGTTGTTGTTGTTGCTGTCATATTGTTCAGGGTCACCTCTTTTTCTATGGACACAACCCAAGACACAGGGACCCTGGCTGCCACGAGATGAGTCCGTTTTTTGTCACCCCGGAGCAGCGAACCAGGAGAAAGAGCGAAGCAGAAGGAAGGAGAGATGAATAAGATGGAGAGACGACTGGATTTTGCTAGGCAGCCACCCGTCCAACCCACGAGAAGAATAAAAAGAGACTTGGAGTCTTCCTGACATTGCTGAGCAAATCAGCAGCATGAGTTCTACAAGTTGGATCCGAGCTACTACTTTAAGAGGAGGAGCACTAGCAGCCTTAGCAGTGACTTCTGGCAGATTAGCAGATCTCCTCATTGAATGTGTTCAAGCTTGAAGTCTAACGAGTTCGCAATTTAAGCGAGGCAAAAACGTGGAGACCTACAGTCCTAGACTGACAGCCACAGATGGAAAGATATCACACAGGCACACACACACACCAACACCTACACCTACACCAGTACAATTGAATTTCAGGAGTGGTCCAGCAACATCATTGGACTTGAAACGAGATCCCTGACATGAGCGGTATTGGTCTGGAAATAGCTCTCATTTTCCACTTTGTTTATATTGACATTGAATGCAGTTAGAACTGTAGACATGCAGAAAATGAAGGAGAATAAAGGGTTCAAACTTAGTATGACAGGAGAAAGAGAGAGAGATAGAGAGAGGGTATGAGTTTCCCCCAGGTCTGCTTTTCACTCATCTCCTTGTCTGAAAGCCCAGCTAAGAACACGCACACACACGCAAATCTCGAACACGATTAGTGAATGATCGAATGGGTATCATGACTTTCAAGCCAAAGCCAATAGTCGCTTGTTGTTGACCACATCAAGTGACACTTGAACTTTGTTGAAATCGTCGTCGGTGAGGATCCTGGAACCGTTTTCGAGGTTGGAAAAATGATCCCATATTTTGGAGATAAACACCCGATCGTTCACTAATCAAGGCTATGGATCATCAGATCAAGTGTTTAGATGATTCTCCAGTTCAAGAAGAACCGTACGCGGCAAGCTGAAATTGGATATTAGATCACTGATGATCATCAAAGGACGACGACCATTCTGCAGGGAAGGAGTCAGCCAAGCCTGGATTGATCCTAGACGAAATATCTCGTGGACAGGCGTAAATAATCGAGCATTCACTCAAAACACCTTCCACGTACTTCTTCTTACTCTTATTATTAGTACTTTGTCGTCTCTGTCTCTCTTTCTCTTTCTGCCCACACAGTACCTGGCAGCAGTCAACTAATTTTCGAAGACAACCCATAAAACAATGTGAGAAAGTCCTCGTCGGCATCACCTTGATTCTCGCCTCTTTTTCCTCCGTCTCGGTCTCGCAAATGCGGGAGGAGAGGCAGGAGGGGGGAGGGGGGG